>NC_068339.1:2269947-2454797 GCF_014633365.1 Diospyros lotus
TATAATACATTTATCAGCCGCTAATAAAAGAATTTAACACAGAAACAAAGTAGTCTAAGAGCATGCATTAGTTAAAAGAAGTCATTTAATATTGAAAATATTTATTTTGATTATTTAATATGCTTTTAATTAAATCAAAATTTAACTGGAGATTAAAAAACCCACCCAATAATTAAATTATTATTGCCACTTGGAGAATATTAGATAATATGTAACACGTGACAATGCACGTGGTCTGCGGTCACCGCAATTTCAGCGACATTATTGGCCTTGGCATTAGTAATAGAAGAATCGATTGCTTGGGTTGGGTATTTCTTATTCTTAAAAAGACAGTTGTATTTTCTTAATTAGGAGGCATTATATAGCCTCCTAATTATGTTCCTTAAAATTAATTCACTCTTTAGAATTTATTTAAGATGTTATTTTTATTAAAAAAAATCTTATTTTGAGAAGAAAATATCATTTATATATAGGCCGTTATATTTGAATGGTACCGTGTCCTAATTCCCAAATCCATATCAAATGCAGAAAGTATATTCCTCTTCTAGTCCAATTAATGGTCTCCTCCTCCTCCTCCCTCCTCATTAAATATATATATTTTGGAACTTGACAATGCCACGGCTAAAGGGACGGACGGAAGGGACGGGACATTGACATCCCCCCCCCCCCCCCCCCCCACGCGCTCCTACCAAAAAAACCATCAAAATGGCAATTTCAATCTTACTTCTTATAGCCCATACCATACCATACCATACATTTCCACACCAACAAATAAAGAAAGCTACATCACAATAATAATAATAATAATAATAATAGTCTTCTTTGAAGTTGAACGGAAGCTATGCCCAAAACCCATGTATTCTTTTGAGTTTATTACCTTATTCTCACAATTACTCTTAAAACTTAGATAATTCTTTTTACATAAAAAAAAAAAAAAAGTAACAGTTTTATTATTAGGGAAGTGCTGTGCCCACACCACCACCACCCGCAGGAGGCTAAGCTTTGTTAATATGACGCAGGCAATGACATTCCAAATTTATTACTCTTTTTAACTTATTAGTACCACGTGTGTATTATAGACAAAACAAAACAAAACCATAGAAATACATCCAGCCAATACAGAACAATAATTAATCTAAAACAACTACCTTTGGGTAGTGTTGATCAAATTTTTAACTATTTTCTCGTTCAGAATTAAACCCAAACTTATTCAAGATAGATTTTAAATTTAAAATTGCGATTTCATTGTCAGTTGAAGTAACAACTGACCCGCATAGATGTCATCCTTTCGAATGGCACAATTTTAAAAGACATTATTTAAAATCCCTCAATCCAGAGTCTTAATGTTGCGTGCCTTTACACAAAATTAGAAAATAAAATAAAATACTTGGAAATATTGAACAACACGAAAAGCTTTTGAGTCGTGAGACCAACAAGGATTGGAAACAGAAACTGGAGAGAAATATGAGAAACTGGGATTATGGCTTATATATGTGGGAAGCCTCTAAATGACACAAGTACCAGTAGCAGAGAAGTAATGCCCCCTTGGCTTACTTACTGGGAATGGACAGTGGAGGAAAATTTTGGAGTTTCTGCTGCTGCTGAGCTGTTAAAATCTTGAATCATGGCTACTCAAAAAGAATTGGTTTTTGCTTTTCGAAGGAGAAACTGCAAATAATAATAATAATAATAATCCAAACACCAAAGCATATTCAATCACATGCTGATCCTGCTGCCCAAGGCATTGGGCTGCAAATGCAAAATTCCTCTGCCATGCACTGCACTTTGTTTTCAATTCCAACCAAAGAGCTGCTGCACCAAGGATCCATCTGTAAACATTAAGACCTGCCAGAACTTGTAGAGTGATTCAACCAAGAGAATCAGTATACTCTCAGCCTGTTGTTTCTTAATCTTCCATCGCAAAGCTGAAAATAAACATTAAAAAAGGGGGAAATGGCTGTTCTGCAAATAGCCAAAAGAGGAAAGGGTGGGTCTTTTTTTTTTTTTTTTTTTTTTGGGGGGGGTGGGGGCTGCCAAAATGACCTAAATTTGATGGTTCCAAGCCATTGGTATGTAGGCACAAACACAAAATAAAACTAAAATTAATGGCCTTAAGCATTCAAATTTTTCCTACCCGCATTAAGTACTGATACAAATTTCCCATTCATGGCCACTGAAAAGTTAAGACAGATTACCAATTCCCATACCTCACCATCAAAAAGAATTAGCTTTTTAGCCCAATCCTTGTGCATCCTCCCAAGCACTTCCCTCCTCCCCAACTCTCAGATCCTTGAATCAATCCCGATCCTCAACTATTTGCAGCATGGTCCTTGGTCGTCTGTGCAATTGTTTCAATTTTACAGTGGTCATTGCTCCTGAACATGGAATGGGGTGCTCAAATCTAGCGTTGCAAGCTGTTCCAACTCTTGCAATGCCCCCAGCGCACTCACTGCAGTTTCGTTGTTTAACTGTGGCTTCACCAGACTGACTGCATGTCTGACTCTAGATTGCTACAAAGCAAGCAAATACAAATAGTATGAGAATATTATTCTTTCACATAAGATGGTCAAATCAAGGGATCTTCTGATAAAATAAGTGCAATTAACTCACAAAATGCTCAAGTTTGTTCTTGAGTTCTTCATAAGCCACCACCTCTTGAGTTGCAACAGCTTGGTCCCCAGCCATCAGTGCATTCTAGTATCCCAAGATGGGCACATAAGAAAAATAAAAAATAAAAAATCAGTCTACTCAACTAGAGCAAGCGAAAAAAGAAGCAAGTTTCAATTCCTCCATGACCAACAAGCTGTGTTAAAGTGCGTGAGGCTATATTAAATGGGCTAAACACACATATATAAGCTTGTCAAGATTAATTTTTTATGGGCTTTGCACCGATCAGAGAAAAGAAAATATGGGCTTAAATGCAAATAGCTTAAAAAGGAAAAATTACAAATCCATAAAAGTAAAACTTGCACTATGTCATTATCAATTAAAAAAATTCCCATAAAAGTTACAAGCTAAAGAAAGAAAAAATTGTCAACAAGAAACAACATTAAGCAAATTTTTATCCCATCCACAAATTAATACAAATTACAACATAAAATAATTCCAAATTCTCCCATGAGTACTTTGTATTAGTAGGTCAGGGGACACCGCACAGCTAAAGGCTACAAGTTAAGTGATAATTTCAGTAACAAAAATAACGCAACAGTAAAATCAAAGCAAAAAAAGACAATTTAACTCAAAAAAACACTTCACAGGCTACAATTGAAGTCGCTCTATATTCTTAGCGTGCACTGGTAATGTCAAGGTCTGAGTTTGCAGGACTATTCCTTTCTGCATTATGTGGGTCAGCTACAAGGAAATAAATGATGGTTCTTTTGAAAGTATAGACAGACAAAAAGCAACAAACAAAAAACAACTTATCATCTTATTCACTATATTATTGCAACTTCCCCACCCAACAGTTGCAATTCCTCAATTATCATAGCAATTATACCAAAGGAAACAACGCCATGGTTTTGTTTACCTTCCTGGGCCTGGGCCGACCCAAAGGTTTCCCAGTAACCTTTCTAGGCTTCTTAACCCCACCAGATCCTGGCAGCTGGCCCAGGCACTTAGCAGGAAGCATTGCATCACTTACAGCAACCACTGCTCCATTACCCCTGTTGCAGCCCTCACCACCCAAAGCGTCTGCTGCATCAGCATGAGTAGCAGTGGTTGCCAGTGTTCTTAGGCAGCCGGCCACGGCCCCGTCCAATGTCTTCTTTGCAACAGAAGCATCCTTCTTGGGCCAACCCCTAGGTGGGCCTAGGCCTAGGACAAGCCCTTTTAGCCATAGAATCCATATTTACCAACCCACTTTTTGGCGGTCCTCTGGGCCCTCTCTTGGAAGGCATAGCAAGCTTGGGCTCGGGCTGAGGCAGAGGCACAAGCTCAGGCTAAAGACCCAAAGAAACCCAAGCCAAATATACTCTCTCACCAACCATGCGTTGAGCCTCGACCTCAAGATTAGGCGGTTGGCTCAGCCCTCTCTTTTGCTCAGAAAACAATGCATTTCCATTTCAAATAGTATCAGTATCAGATGGAAGGGGGGGCAACAGTATATCTCATGAGTTTGTATGAGTGCTTGACCTGACGAAGCTGACTGCTGTTCTTCAATTGTTTCAGGTGGCAGTCAACAAGCTGAATGGTTTGCCGGCAGGTTCATGTACTCCCAAGCTATATATTTCAATATAGCCTGCCTACTTGACCCATTCCTCCACTTTAATGCAGCCATTGCTGCCGTTATCATCTGTCTCAACTCAACACAGCCACCGCCACCAAAACCAGATATCATATTAGAAATCACAAATACAAATATACACTCACATCAATAGAGAGGCTAGGGTTTCTAGTTTTTGTACCTCGACATAAGGCAAGTGGTTGTTCTACGGATTACAATTGGCAGTGAGAGCTATGTGTGCCAGTGGTTCTGCAGCCATAGGTTGTGGCGGTAGTGGTTGGGTGGTCACTGGTGGATCCATTGACAAAAATGACATGAAATTAATTCTAACGAGAGATAAGGCCGAAGGTTTGGATGATCTTCACATTTATTGCATAGGAAATGTGATTAGGATGAAGCGGTGGACGAGATGTGATCCAACAGCTAAGGATGATTGATATTTTCATCATGGATCAATGCTCTCTTGTTTGTTAAAGCTATGATACTCGCTTGGATAATCTCATGATTTTCCACTTTTACCCTTTGTCTCTTGAAAATTTCCATTTTGGTGCCCTCCGTTCACTCCACCTTTCGCATTATTGCTTTATCGTGAAATATTATCCAAAGTTGGAGAAAATATTCAACATAACTATTTTTATAGATTAAATAAAAGTTTTTTAAAAAAGCTATAGTAAATTTTTTGATAAATTTAAAAGTAAAAACAAAGTTTATTCCCACCCATTATCAGGCATTCACAATCTTATGGCTCAGAGCTAGGGTGGATATTCTTTTGGAGCAAAGGTAGCCTGGGTTTTGCCAACCCCATCCTCTCAATTCCTCATAACTCTCTACATACCCCACCTGATGCCCTAGCAGGGCATAGTTTTGAACTCCATACCCACTCCCAGTGGGAACAAGGATCCCCAAACCCTGGCCAATAATTTAAAAAAAAAAGATAATTCATAATGGGCATTTTTATGCTCAACTTCTCTCAAATGATAACAATAACCAATGTTGTAGAAAACAGGTTGGCCAGTTGGACCAAAAAAATCAGAAACAGGTTTGTCAAGAAAATCTCAGAGACAAAGTAGCAGCCAGGTTTTACTTGAACTGAGTGGTCAAACTGGTAAGTATACCAGCCATATCAGTTCAACCGCCCCCTAATCCACCCACCTGCAAACAGCAGAAGACAAAATGAAGGAACCCCCCCCCCCCCCCCCCCCCCCTTTTTTTTTCTTCACAACCAGTGTAGAACTGGAGCTGGAGGAGATTGGGACAAGAGGCAGCAAAGAGCAGGTGCTAATCAAAGGTGTGGCCTCCAATGAATGCTTCTGCTTTCTCCTTCACTTGCCCCCTTGTATTTCTTCCCTTCACAGAAAAATGTCTTCTCCCCTGAGTGAGTGTGTATACATATATGTATACATGTTGCGAAACCCAACAGTGGGGTTCATTAAAACCCTACCCCTTCTGGAGTTTCACAGATTGCTTTATATGCACACACAAACACACATATACACATATCCAGGTAAAAATGATATTTTCTTTCCCTAATGTTTCCAAATAATAATGAAGTTGCAAAGATTGAGATCCAGTGGCATGAGAAGCGAAAAGATGGGTTATTGTTATTAATATCAATTTGCTGCAGAAAAAACAACTCAAGTTGCCAAAGAGTTCACAAATTGAATTTCGTTCATATATCAAAAGGCCTTGTACTGTACAATCTTCAACCTCTTTCTTCTTCCCATGCTCAGTTAACAAATTCTGGAATCTAAAAGGCAGTCTTTTATACCTGATTGATATATAAACCCAATTGATTAAACAAATCAAAGGCTCCGAAGCACGAGCACATGCATGAGATAGAGAAAGAGAGAGAGTCACTAATAAATGGGGGGGTAAGACGAAGTCAGAAGAAGAAAATAATTTCACCAAAATTTCAAACCCACCACTAATGGCTGAACTGGTCACTGGGTTCAGATGGGTATGGCATTCTGGCTGGTTCAGCCAATAAAGAAAAAAAGAAACAAAGCGAGAGAGAGGGTACTTGGAGATTTTTGACAATTTTGACGGTGTTAAATAAACGATGAGGAAATTGCGACATTTTTTGTATAGTAGGGGTACTTATATTTTTTAAAACATCGGGGGTATTGCATCCAATTACTCTAAACCTCTAGGGTATGGGGTACTGAGCATAATTTTGTTTCAATCCATTAGAAGTGTCTTGTTAGAACATTGTTTGCTAACAAAGGGTAAATTTTGCCACTGGTGCACGTAGTTGCCCAGATAGCAACAGCATTGCTAACTGCACATGCAATGCCCCACACCTGGATTTGACTATCTTTAGATATGCTATGAAGCATTTACCCACTTCTGATATATTGATAAGATCAGTCATTGGTTCTTCTTCTATAATCCCTTTATTAAGCATATTTATTTCCATTTCAATTCCCTGATCCCGCTTCCAATTATTACACTTGCATGTCATTTTCAATAAATATTTATAGCATTTATACTTCTTTCCCCATATCATAATGTTTTCTATCTTTCACTACGACCATTTGACTTACTCCAACTATTTAGCATTTTCAAATCGGTAGATTTGGGGCATATTTAGTAAAGTTGTGTTGTGAAAATAGTGTTGATAAAAGTAATATTTGATAACTAAGTGTAGTGTTGTATATATTAATGTTAAAAGCAAGTAATAACTTTTAGTTAACATTTAGTCGCGTTGCAGATATACAAAATAAATAAAAAACACTGGTATATTAAAATTAGCATTTTAAACATAGGCACAGTTTGCTTTAGCAAATATCTTTTCAGATTTCTTTATAAGAAAAAACAATTTTATATCAAAATATTAAAAAAAATGCATCAAAATGTAAAAGATTGAATACAATATTTTAGTGCCAAAATTCTCAAATAACATGTTATTTTTTAATAAAAAATAACTAACCAAAAAAAATGATAGCATCAAAGATAAAAGCATATTAAAAAAATATTTTAAGCAAATATTTTCTTTTTATACTAAGGCTTCATTTGTTTGCAGTAAATATATTAAATATTGTTTAGCCAAACAATAAAATCAAAACGTAAAAAATTATATATTTAAAATTTTGGTAAGTCATTTTTTGTTTTAAGACAAAACTAAATTTAATGTTGTTTTACCAAAAAAAAAAAAAAAGATCACATATACACATAAAACATTGTTAAGTATTTCAGTTTTTCTTATAAATAATTTTGTAAATAAAATATTTTTATCATATTATATTTATTTAAAAATAAGATGAAATTATTTTTTCTAAGAAATAATTCTTTACATAAAATATTTTTTAACCAAATTTTTTTTTACAAAAACTACATGAGATATATTGATTCCAAATATATATTTTATATGTATCAATATGCATTCTAATGTAGATTTCAGTTTTTTTTTTTAAATCTAGAATGCAAGCTAAAAATCTAAAAAGATAAAATAATTGTGTAAAACATTTCATATATTTTTTCTAATGTAAAATATTTTAAATCAAAACAAGTAGAACCTAAATTATTTATGATATTCTTTTTCATGCATATGATAAATAAATGAATGAAACCATACTTATAATAAAAATAATGTCATTTTATAAATAAAACATGTAAGAAATAAAAAATAAAAAATTTATAATAATATTATTTTTATATATGAATAAATAAATAAATTTAGACATTAATTGAAATTAAAAGCATTGGATTATATCAGAAAGTCGCATCATCATTGAAGATTGTGAAGAGAGAGGACGGTCATAAAAGTAAATGATCTTTTTGAAATTTTGGGTCCCACTATAAGCAGTTTTGCTTTTAATTTAAAGCAAGAGATCCTTCCTTTGCTTTAAAGCAGCTTTTTGTTTTTTGAGAAGACGCAATGGTACTTTAAAAGCAAAGCTGTGCTTAAACAAACATCGTTTCTCTAAGATTTTTAATGAAAAGCAGTTGTGCTTTAAAAGCACAGCAGTAACAAACAGGCCCTCAAACTTCTTCAATTCAGTTGCAGTGATTGTGGCATGAACAATGATTATCTAAGATCCAATGATATCTTATACACGTTCTTAGATACAACATTAATTTAGACTGACTATGGAATATCACAGTGACTTCAACTCAATTACAGTAAAAGTTCCATTTCCTCTGTGACTAACAAGTTGTATTCCAAGTGGATGAGGTTATATTAAATGGGCTAAATCCACCACATTTATACCTTCATGAGATAAATTTTTTACGGGCCATGCACCATTAAAGGACGAAGATGAAGCTATGGGCTTAAAGGCTAACTATTAAAGGAAAAGTTACAAGTCATAAAAGTTAAAACTTGTTCTATGTCATTATCAATTAAAAGATGCCCACAAAAAAGTTATGAGCTAAGGAAAGAAAAAATGTCAGCAAGACACAACATGCAACTTGTTATCCTACCCACAAATTGTTGCACATTACAACATACAATAATTTCCAATTCTCCTATAAGTACTTTGTATGAGCAGATAACGGGCCATGAGGCAGCTGAAGAGCATAATTAAATGCTAATTTCAGTAACAAGATAGCACGACAGTAACATCAAAGCAATAAAACAGTTAACTACAAAAAACAATATCACAGGCATAACACCCATTACTCCAAAGATAAAATTAAAGTCGCTCTATATTTTGGTGTGTGGTGTCAGTGCCAACTGTCATCGTCTGTGTCTGTGTCCTGTCCGCACTACTCCGCAGGACTATACTCCTTCCTGCATGATGTGGAGCAGCTACAAGGAAACAAATACTGGTTCTTTGGAAAGTATAGACTCTAAGTAACAAGCAACTTGTCATTCCATTCCCAAAATTACAGCAACATGAAGGTTTAAAGCAAAATTAAAGCTAGTAAAAGATCCAATTTCAATATAAGTCTCACTGCAGTTGTCCATAAAATCAATTATCGGAGCAATGTACCTTTTTGGGCCGACCCAAGGGTTTTCCCGAAAGCTTTCTAGGCCTCCCACCAGATCCCGGCGGCCGGCCCCGCCGCTTCACCGGCAGGAGACCATCTCCCACAACAGCCAATGCTCCATCACCACCGACAGCTGCTGCAGCATCAGAATGAGCAGCAGCAGCCGGTGCCACGGCGTTCTTGGGCGGCCGGCCACGGCCCCTGCCCGGCGTCTTCGCTACAGAACCGTCCTTCTTGGGCCGACCCCTAGGTCTAGATCCAATGGGAGGGCGTCCAGGCCTCCTCTTCGGCCCACTCTGGCCCATCAAAAGGGACAACGGCTTGGGCATAGGAGGCCTACCGCGGCCCCGCTTAGCCCCCGAATCCATCCCCACCAACCCACTTTTCGGCGGCCGCCCGCGCCCTCTCTTCGACTGCGGAGCAGGAGCAGGAGCAGGAGCAGGCTCGTCAACGAGCCCCAAAGAAACCAGCACCGACTCCGGCCCAACCCCAACACTGATGGGCTGGGCCTCAACCCTGGCCTTAGGCGGCCGGCCAGGCCCTCTCTTCTGCCCAGAAGACGACGCGTTTCCATTTCCAGTAGCATCAGTGGCAGATGGAAGAAGAGGAGCAGTAGATCTAGGAAGCTTGTACGAGTGCTTGACCATGAGAAGCTGACCACTGTTCTTCAATCGTTTCAGGTGGTGAGTCAGCAAGGCCGAATGCTTCGCCGGCAAGTTCGGGTACTCCTTCTCTATGTATTTCGCTATCGCTTGCCTGCTCGACCCATTCCTCTCCTTCAACGCCGCAATCGCCGCCGTTATCATCTGTCTCGACACCGCCGCCACGACAAAATCCACATCTCCGATTCAGAAATCATAACCACAAACATCAATAGAGAGAAGCTAGGGTTTCTAGTGTCCGTACCTCGGCATAGGGCGGGTGGTTGTGGTGGTTGTTAGGCGGAGTAGGATTGGCGGCGTGAGCTACGTGCGCCGGCGGTTCAGCCACCGCAGGCCGTGGCGGTGGAGGTGGCGGTGGTTGGCCGGTCGGCGGTGGATCCGTTGACGAAACCATGGAGGTTCGAACAGAGAGAATTTATGAAACGAAATTATTTCAATTACAGAGAGAGAGAGAGAGAGAGAGAGAGCGAAAGATAGGGTTGAAGGGTGCGGTGGTCTTTACGCTTTATTGTACTGGAAATGCGATCGAGCAGAATGGGGTGGGATCGATGAGATCGGACGGCTGAGATTGATTGATCTTTTCCATCGCTGATCTGAGCTCTCTTGTTTGTATCTCTGCCTTAGCTGTGATCCAACCTTGGACAATCTCGTGATTTTCCACATTTACCCTCCTCCTCTTCAAAATTTCCATTTTGGTGCCCGTCCACCTCTTTTCACCACTGCTGTCGTCTCCAATATTATCCAAACGTTGGATGCGATGTTATATTATCACGGTTTAATTATATTTTCTTATTTATATAAATTTAAAATATTTGGAATAAAATATAGCACAAATCGATGAGATATTTTAAAAATTATATTGCCCAGAATTTATGTCATTACTATTGGTTTTATTTTTAAATAAAAATAATAATGTCATAAAATTTAATATATTTATATTATTTAATATAAAAATAAATATAAATTTCATAATATATTCAAATAAATAAAAATATAAATTCTATCATTTTACTAATTAAAAATAAATAAAAAATTTAAATATTAATAATTAAACAGAATATAATTTATAAAATTTACTCCGCTTCATCATTCTATTTCTCTATAACTTCATTGACATCTTCAACAAAAAGTAGTCTCCAATTATTATAAAATTTTGAATTAAAGACTTATAGAGAAAAAAAAATGAGTTAGAGATTAAATTTTTTTCATCTCTAACTTTTTTCATAAATGAAAACTTATTTCAAAATTTAAATATTTTTTTAATATTACAAAAGAAACAATTTTAAAATTATAGAAACACTCCAAATTTTTTTTTATATTTCTCAACATTTTGATATAAGAAATATTTTAAAATCGTTAAAATAATACCTTCAAAGCATTTTCGTGCATCACAATGCTTCAAATCAAATATAAGTTTGTAGCTCCCACGGGCATAGCCTACCTATTAAGATCGTACACGCATTAGTCTCAAAGAGTCTTTAATTTAGTCACTATATAACTGATACAGATCTAGTGTTTAAATCTCATAACTGAGTTTCGTGATTTAATCCCTTACAAAAATCTTAGAATTAAGCGACGAAAGACCCAAGATAAGGGATTTCACCCTTTTGATCCCAAAGTATAACTTTGTAGATCCAACTTGATTGATGCTTCTTAATGGTCAACGGTCACTTTATTCAAAGTGGCTTAAAGGGTATAATTGTAAGCTTATAGATTCAACATTTTTTATTTTTTTTATAATTTAGATTTTGAGTTTTACTTGACTAATTTTGAGGTTGAATAACTTTTTCTTCGATTTATTTATTAGATAAATTCAGATATAGTCACAATTTATATATATATAATAAAATATTCAATTTGCACATTCACATTTGCACCACAAATATTTAATCCTGGGTATTTTTTTGGAAAACTTCGGATACTTGACTGAGTGTCGAACCAAAGATACTTTCAAATAATAATAAAGGAAGGAGACGAATCGAAGCTAGCAGAGTCATTAGCAGATGGGAGTGAAAGAATTTTCAAACCATTAAAATAATCTAAGGTAGTGGTCTTTATTAAAGCAGATTTAGTAATGAAACAAATTTAATGATAAAATTGGTTATCATATGAATAACTTTATTAAAGCAATTTTAATGATGACACGACATATCGTACTTGCAATAGCTAAATTAATGACAAATTGATGTGTGTGTGAGTTGTCCTCACGTGCTTTGTTAGCACGTGAATGCACGCCACGCTATATTAACATAATATATCATTTTATGCGTATAATCGATGAGATTTGTTGTGTAATATGAAAAACATAACATAAGAAAATTGTGATTTGCAATCATATAGCTCTTCTCTTATGCGAATTATTGCCGGGCACTGATAGATCAAAATAACATAAGAAAATTTATGTATTTTAACTAAATATATCGTCTTGTTTTTAATAACTATATACAAGTTTTTTATAAGACAAACTATCACACAAATTTTATTTTTTTTACGTGAAAAACTATATTTTAAACAAAATAGAAAAATCTAGTCTTTAAGGTTTTTTTAATGAATCATTTTGTTAATTTGCGCTTAATGTTAATATGGAACTACTACGTAGATAATTAAATTTGAGTGACAATTTACATTTATATCTTATTCTACACGTGTTGTTGTTAATATATAATAATAAATTTGTACCTACGATAGAGCATTTGTTTTGAATTTCTAATTTTTAAGAGATCTATTAAAATAGAAGATGATCAAGGAACTATGGTGTCTTCACTGTAAACTCTCTGATGTTTAAGTCAATTTTTATAAAATAGTATATAAGATCAAGATACATATATTTTTGAATAGTATATGTATTTTATTTATATATATTATTTATATACATTGAATAATATCTGCGTATTTCAAGATTATTTATTTCATATTTACATATAAAAATATTAAATTATATATAAAATAATATATTATTTGACTCAAGAAAGATCAAAGTCTAAAAAAAAATACCCAAGAAGATCTCATGAAGGTACTTGAGACCCCTAAAAAGTCTCCTAAAGGTATTCAAGACTGACTTTTAGGAGCGTCTCTCTTTGACTGTTCTGTCAAAAATGTCTCTTAGCCTTCCTTAAACTTATTTTGACCTTAGAGCAACTCTAAGGAAGTAGCAAATGCAGCCAACTTTAATTTGGTGTAAAATATATGTAACGCTCCATTTTTTCAAGGGTTAATTAACTTAGGAATTTTAAAAATATATATATATATATATTTTTCAATATAATTAGTTTTCGACAATCTCGATTCACCTTCTCAGCATACTAAAGTAATGATCAATAAGCTAAGACAGGTAGTCATCATAAATGCGGAAGCTTAAAATTAAAACTTGATATGATACATACTTAAATTCACCTTATATTATATCGTAAAGAATCCGTACCACATATTATATCATATTCTCAAATATAAAATACATAGAGATTCCATAAATATTTTAATAAGACTAATCATCAATAAAGCATAAGTTAAAACATATTCGAATCAACTCGCTGAATCCATCGGCCACGCTATTACGTGCCGTCTCATCTCAACCTGTTTTTTGCCTAAACTGCAAGTCTAAACTGGAACGTCAAACGTTCTAGAGGCATAACCCATTAGAAGATGGAACTTCTAGTGAGGGTCCAAAATATATATATACGAATGCATGATACATAACATTATCAACATGTGCCCTCCAAACCTATCAGGCCGGCATGGAATCCTAGGCAAATCCCAAACTTCTGCAGGATAAGCCTAACGTTATTTCATCATTGCCCTAGGGGAATTACGGCTACACTCTGGGGGCGACATCTCATTCCCATGCACAATTCTTAATGTGACAATAATATCGTGCAATGCAATTATCACGACTTTCCATGTAATATGACAAAATAAATATTGCATTCATAAGTAGCATGCATATAAAACAATCATATCATAAATATAAATTATTGTAAGAAAATCACTCACAAAACCATATTTAGAATAAAATTACTCACATTTGTCCAAAGATAAAGACATCTCGAAAAGCGCGCATTGCCTCGATATGCATGTCTGACCTCAAATTTTGTGCCAACTCTCAAAAGTTGTACCAATCAATTTTCCTCGATCACCTCAATCATAAAAATAATATTTAATCACTAAATATCTCAATATTCGATTTTCTTCTTATTTCCTTCATTTTTCTTCTAAAAATTCAAATAAATACCATCGAGACTATTTTCTCAAATCTAATTCCACAAAAATTCATAAAAGACTATGAACTTCAAAGGAAAAATACTAAACTTACCCGAATGTTGCGTTTTCACGCAAAATGAGGCTTTTTGATGCAAAAATCGAGACATCGAGAAGGAAAACACCAAAACTTTTTGCACAAATCCCAATAAAATATTTTTTCAAATTTTCTAAGATGTTTTGCACATTTTTCCAAACACACACGCTCCTTCACGCGCTGGCGTGTGGGCTGTGTGTGTTGAGCAGCGCGTGTGGCCCACTCACCGATCATCTTCTTCGGCACCGGCCATCACCAGCGATGAAACCGACCATATAGCCTTGAAGCCCTCTTCAAATAGATCCATATGGCATGCTTTGATGCTCAAAAAGAGATCCGGAGGTGCTTCGACCGGCCGCTTACAGGCTCGGCCTTGCCGCTCGCTTCAATTCTCCAATCAGGCCTTGAAAACCCATCAAACGACCACCAAAATGCTTCAAAATTTCCATAAATCATCTACTTCTCGTAGGCAACAAAAGCCCCTTATTTTGGTCGTTCAATTCATTCAAAAAACGGCCTCGATTTGAAGCCAAATTCCTCTCAGATTCGGCCTTTATTGACGCCTATTTATAGGCTATTTCGATCCTTCAAAAGCTCGACCTCGACCAACCCAAGTCTCATAGAGCCTCTACCTCCCCTAAGTCGATCCAAAAACCCACCGAAAGACTCCATTTTCGTGATCTCAGTGGCCAAACTTTCGGCCGAAAGTTGGCTCGATTTCAATACGATTTTGGCCACTTGTTGGCCAAGAATCTCGTCTTGGCCTTGCCCTCGAGGCCCCCCAGCCATTTCCTCGTGTCTCCCATGGCAGATTTCGGCGATTAGAGGGTTGGTCGACCATGGATGCTTTGGAGGTTTTCTTGAATTTGCACTTTGGCCCCTCAACTTTGGTTTTCTTACTTTGACCCATTTTCACATAGCCTTTCAACTTTACATAATTGCATTTAAGTTTCTCAAGTCCTAAAATATCAATTTGACCCCTGAAGATTCCAATAATTTATCGTTTTGACCTCCTTCTGGTAAATTTCAGAAAACTGCACTTAGGCCCGAATATTCGTTTTGGTCCAAAACCTTTTCGTTTCTTTCTGAAACTACTGAAATGTTGTTCCTTATGAAAGATCAAAACCCCATCAAGCTTCCGTTAACTTCTCGAAAATTGTCTATAATAATTCGGTATTGTAGCCTAATTGACAGCTACATTTTAGCTGTACCGAAAATCGTTTTCGATCTGATTTCTTTCGGTACCATAAATCCTATCTCGGGGTGCTTGTTAATACCACATCATTTTCCTTTGGTATCTTGGCTCCAGGACACTCTCGGCAGTTGATTCGGTCATCTATACGGTAATAAATTATCATTATACCCTTCATTTATCCTTAAATTCCATATTTGCCCCCAAGATAATTTACCTCTGAGTCCTTTAGAATTTGTTGGGTATTACAATATCTCTCCAACAAATACACAATTTTTGTGTTGGACACAAATTTTAATCATCAAATTTAGTGTTTAGTGAATAATATAACATCAAATTTGGTATTATACTATTCACCAATATCAATTTTTTTTTTTATTTCCAAATTCACTCCTCTTTGTATAACTTCAATACAACTTATTCCTTTTATATCCTTGATCACTTTTATTATATTTGTATATTTTGATTAATAATTAGAAATATAAATTAAATTGTTTAAAAAATGTGACTAATTATTTTTAAATTGTAAAAAATTATAAGAGTAATTTTTATTTTTTTTTATAAAATGTGACTAATTATTTTTAATTATATTATGTTAAGTTAAATAAATAAATTAATATTTATTTATAAAATATTATTTAAAGATTTTATTTACACCAATTTGATGTTAGCACGCTAGAGATAACACAAATTTGGTGTTAAAAATTTTGGTGTAAAACAGTGTCGAACACTAAATTAGAGCTAAATTTGGTGTCTAATATTGGAGTTACTCTTATATCCACAGTTTTAGACATAACAATATATTATATATTAATACATATATTATAGATATAGTATATTAATACAATTTTTATCTAAAAAATTAAATTTAAATATTTAAACAGTATCTCCAACGTTAATATCATGATTAAACCATGCTGTACCAGAATTTCATTCGACAAACAGAATAGAACAAGCTGTCACGCACAAACACAAACGATACATTAATTAAATTATTAATTATTAACCTATGTGTGGGCCCTACCCAGTGCTCAAGCAAACAAATACAAATGAAATGATACTAAATTTTCTTTCAGTTCGGATTAGTTATAAGTCAACACAGCCCAATTCGGGCCAGTGAATATGACCGAAAACCAAACCCAACAACTCGTTCCTGGAAGTATCGAATCGGGTCATATCCCTGCCTGCCTCCGGGCTCCAGCTAGCGACATGTGTTGCGGTGACGCACTAGCGACTGTGCATGGCACATGTTAATAAATTACTTATATATATATATTATTTATTTATGACACATTCAAATTTTTTATTATTTCAATTATACCCATAATTTATATATTTCTAAATTAATTATACACTTAAACACAATTGATCTAACATATACAATGCACACATGTTAAAATATCTAAATTACCCTAATGTAAATTGATCATTATCTCTACCATAGCTTATTGTTGACAATAAGATGGGCGTAAGCTGTAGAAAGGTGATAAACGAAAGTTATAGATAAAGTTATTATCAATCTAAGAAAAAGAAAAGTGAAAGTGAAGTCGTCTCTATGCTTTCTACTTTATTTGATTGATGACGACTTACACGTGACTCTCAATAAAATGTTAGATTGCATGCACTAGTTTAGGAGTGTAATTGATTCTTAAATTAGATTAATTGTAACTAGATTTATAATTAACTCAAAATTAAGGTAATTAAGATAAAAAAATTTAAGTATCTAAATAAAAAAACATACAAATATAATGAATAAAACATATATTTAACTTATATTTATTAATGATAAAACAACCACAAAAATGTAAGACAGAGCGCCAAACATGCCACTGTTAAGATCTGATGTGCAAAGAGCGTGAGAAATGCGTACGCGCGGCTGAACCTACTCTCCTCCTCCCTTGAATCCGATCTCACCAGAGAAACCAGAAACACACACACACACACACGAAATCTTCGGGGGAGAGAGAAAGAGAGCGGGGAATGCTCGCATTGACTGGCTGTGATTCAACGGTTGATCGATTGGGAGCGAGAGTCTAGGATAGTGTGAGCTCTTCGTAGACGTATATGGGGGGTGGAACATTTGTGGATGGTTTTCGTCGCTTGTTTCACCGTCGCCCTTCATCTTCATCTTCCACAGTCGTTGCGAACAATTCTAGCCGCACCAGCAGCAACGATGGCCAGGCGTTGGTGACCGAATTCCAAGGGAAGGAGGACGACCTTAGGCTTGTCGAAGACTTCGATTTATCTGGTTTGAAGCAAATCAAAGTCCCCGGACGCGCCAGTTTCCTTCTCTCCTCCATGGATCCTCACAAAAAGGTCCTCGTCCTCCACACGCTCTCCATAGCCCTATTACGTGAACCGGATTTTTTCTTTCTGGAATTTTGACTTTATTGAAAATTTTGCTTTCGTTTCGTCTACGTTGCTTTATTTCTATTTTTTGGTCACCCGCTGTTATTCGATGATCTTTCACTCTTTGGATTCTTCAATTTTTTGTTTGCTGATCCAATTGCCTCGTCTCTTAATTATAATAAATGCTTTCTTTCATTTTCCTTTTTGCTAATGACAATCACCAAGTATAATGAGTGCGTTCAGCTGGATTTAACAAGCCATGTTCAGCAAATCATCCACGATGGTGTTTTGAGCTCTTGATTTCCATTGTTTAATTCACACATTTCCTTGACCTGGCATTTAAGAATTCAATTCATATACGAACTTGTGCCACGGAGGTCAATGTATTACCGTGATTGCGTAATTCAAATACAAAAGTAAAGCAAGTGTTGTAATTTATTGTCTTATTTTTTTCTTGTAAGCAAATAATTTATTTTGCAAATTTCCCTCTTTCTGAACTTGGATCCTTGATATCGATGATCCATAATTATTGATTTTTGAATCTAACCTTTTCAAACAGATGGAAACTGAATTCTTTACCGAGTATGGGGAAGCAAGTAGGTACCAAGTTCAGGAAGTTGTTGGCAAAGGGAGTTATGGAGTTGTTGGTTCTGCTATTGACGTCCACACTGGAGAGCGGGTTGCAATAAAGAAGATCAATGATGTTTTTGAGCATGTCTCTGATGCCACAAGGATCCTCAGAGAAATCAAGCTCCTCCGGCTGCTCCGCCATCCGGATATTGTAGAAATAAAGCATATAATGCTTCCTCCTTCTAGAAGAGAATTTAGAGATATATATGTTGTTTTTGAGTTGATGGAATCTGATCTTCATCAAGTGATTAAGGCAAATGATGATCTTACACCTGAGCATTATCAATTTTTCTTGTATCAGCTTATTCGTGGCCTAAAATACATACATACAGGTTTCTACTTTTGGTGGATATCATTTTCACGGCTGCCTTCTCCTTTTTGTATTCTCACTGATGATTCACCATTGATATGCACCTTTATTTCTTTCAGCAAATGTGTTCCATCGAGATCTAAAACCGAAAAATATACTTGCTAATGCGGATTGCAAGTTGAAGATTTGTGATTTTGGGCTTGCTCGTGTATCCTTCAATGATGCCCCTTCAGCTATTTTCTGGACTGTATGTATTGAAAGAAATGGATTTCTGCTCTCTCCCTCGCCCCCTTCTTTAGCTTCTTACTTCACAGGCTTCTTGTCTAAGCTTTCACTACTAACTACTTTTTGTTTTTTTGTTTTTTTTTTCTTTTCTTTCTTGAATGTGAAAGGATTATGTTGCTACTCGATGGTACCGTGCTCCTGAACTCTGCGGTTCTTTTTTCTCCAAAGTAAGTTCGCTGTACGATTTATTATTTTGATTACAATCTTCAATTCCATTCTTCCCTGTTTTTGTTTTTTTCCCTTCGGAGGATTGTGGATATCAGTCCTGTTTGATTTTTGGTTTTTGTTTTCTCTCTCTCCTGAGCAGTGTTATAGGGCACACTGCATTTTAATTGTTTTTTATGGTTGTGTCTCTGTCAAGTTAAAATTGGCTTATCAGTCCTGTTTGATTTAGATTGCTCCACATTATAGGACACTTGTTCTCTCCTTTTCTGTTAACATGCATATAACCTTTTCAATTTCAATGATCTTGACATATGATATAGTATTTCTTTTGCTTCTCAATTCAATTGTCTTTATGACTGGGGGGTGAGTTCCTATATGTGTTACTCTTTAATTTAGGATTTTTTTTTCTCTGTTTTGTGAAGCTATAAATTCATATTCTGCAATATTCTTGTTCTTGCAGTATACGCCTGCAATTGATGTATGGAGCATTGGATGCATATTTGCAGAAATGCTTACAGGAAAGCCATTATTTCCTGGGAAAAATGTGGTACACCAGTTGGATCTCATGACTGATCTGCTTGGCACTCCTCCTCCTGAATCCATTGCTAGGGTTAGTTGTCTTATTAAAGTGCTTTGGTTTTCTATCATTAGATTAAAACTGATTATTTCTTGTCAAAGTAATTACTGCATGTTCTTTGGACTTCTTGGAGTAATTTAACCTATTTATAATGATGCCATATATGCCTCCAGGAACTTAGAATGATTTTGCCGATATACTGCTAGCCTGTTACATTTATATTATGAGAAGCTTGGTTTATTTGACTTCCTTTTGAGTAGTCATTTTTTCCTTGACAATGGCAGATTAGGAATGAAAAAGCAAGAAGGTACCTCAGTAGCATGCGTAAGAAACCGCCAGTTCCTTTTTCACAGAAGTTCCCCAATGCAGATCCATTAGCTCTCCGCCTTCTAGAATGCCTTCTAGCATTTGATCCTAAAGATCGACCAACTGCTGAAGAGGTTTTATTTTGCAACCCAAATACTCTACTGGTCCGCTAACTATTGGTATAAAGGGAAGCTATGATCCTAATACTGTTGGGTTTTTTTCTGCAGGCATTATCTGACCCTTACTTTCAGGGATTGTCAAATGTGGACCGTGAACCATCCACTCAACCCATATCAAAACTTGAATTTGAGTTTGAAAGGAGAAAATTAGCAAAAGACGATGTCAGAGAGTTGATTTATCGAGAGGTATGGCCTTATTGCTTAATAAGGGTTGCTTTGATATGAGTGGGGCTTCTATTCAATACTAAAATTCTACTGGACCTTGTCCTGAGTGAACAGATTCTAGAATATCATCCCCAGATGCTCCAGGAGTACCTTCGTGGTGGAGAACAGACTAGCTTCATGTACCCAAGGTCAGGCACTTGTTTATGTTGTTTGGACAAATTTGTGTCTAATATAAGGTGAAGTATTACAGGCCTAGTTATCTTTTTCAGATTCTGATACATTTTAGTTAAGGGAAGAAATATTAAATCTTAAGTCGATGAGACAATGACACCAAATTTCTCCATCATTAGTACTCAAGTCGTAAGCTTTTGAATTATTTTTGTGTTTGTAATATCTGATTACTTTGTCTTTCAATTTTTACTACCATCCTATCTTTCTTGGAGGACTAGCATTGCAGTGAACTCATTTCAGTAGTATTCTCATATGAGGACGCTAAGGCTTCTGAGCTCTAATCCCATCTATGGTGTGAAGGCATCCCTTCCCCACTCTCTGTTATAGTTTGTGATTGCTGGGTAATGATAATCTTAATACTGAGTGACCAATGCCACATTAACCAGCTTAAGTTCATCTAAGCCTCTTAACTGATGGATATTTACTTCCAAAAGAAGATTCACTTCAACTTGAAAGTAAGAAACTTCAAGTGCCCCTTGTTTTGGTTTGATATTTATTAATTTAGCCTGTTTTTGCTTATTGTACTTTCCCTTCATCTGCATATCCTTCTCCATTAGACTCTATGAACAGCCGCACGGATGTTAGATAAATCAATGGAAGCTTATTCCTTCTACATAGGTTTGAGACACATTATCATTCCTGTCCTGTATTTTGTGGGTTCTTCTGCTTGGATTGAATCACTACCTTATACTGGAGAGACATTTATATAGGTGCTTGACAAAGGCGTGATGCCCTGAATTCCTGATAAAGCAGAGCAGTGAAAAATGATACATAGCCAACCCAAAGTAGTTAAGCTCATGGCTTTATTGATGTTTGTCTTGCTGTTTTTCCTTGCTTAAGGGTATAATTAATTTTTTCTTGAGTGTAAATCAATAAGGTACCTAGGTAAAACACCCATTAAAGCTATCAGAGATTGTTGAAGGCTTAAGTTAGAAACTGTGACTGAAGCATATTCTGTACTTATTCCCTTTATGCTTTGCTTCTTATTTTGATTTTTTATTTGAATTAAAATAGCTGTATCACGATAATAGTGGCTGAAAAAGTTCCTGAGTAGGGAGAATTCTCACTGGAAACCATTATGTAATTATATAACGATCAAGATCCTTAGCATCCTAGAGTTTACCAAAAATCTTTTAAAATAAATTTCATATATGGATACGAGTTACCTGCTTTAGTTGAATAAAGACAGGATAGGTCCTTGGATACGATCAAAACCTTTTTGCCTCCGTGAAACTGTGAGCCATTTTCATTATTTAGAAGCTAATCCGAACAAATATGCAGGGGATTCAATGAAATCATTCTGTTGCTTATGAGTTATAGATATATATTGACCTATATGCTTTGGTAAAGCACAAATACTTTGTTCCCTGTAATAGCTGAGTTCTGGTGGTGCATAATTTGTTTGGTTCTGTTTTTTCCCTTTTCTGAGGTCCCATTGTCCTCTTTACATCTTTGCCCTAAACAATGAGACTGGAATAGTTGAGTGACTCTGGCTGATAAGTTATCTGCACTGGCTTTATATACATGAATGATGATACTGGAAGTTCCACAAAAGTAACTAAGCACATAAAAAAAAAAGTCAATGGCAAAGAAGATAAAAAGAAAAATTTAGAAGTTGTACTTCATACGTTATCCAAAAGAAATTAATTTGGAAATTCAAGTTGTGTCGCTTAAGTAGGGCATTGATGCATGGTGGTGGATTAGGGAAGTTAATGTTATCTATTTGGATCATACCTAGAAATTTACCCTCTCAATAGTGCAGTTACCTCCTAGATTATTGACATTCTTTTCATGTTAATTTTGTCGAATAACATCATTAGCTTTCATTTATACCTTCACCATATTCAGTTCCTTTCATTAATTATCCTTTTTGTAGTTTTAATGGGGCCTGAACCCCTCAAGGAACGTAATTCTTGTCTTGATCTGATGTTTTCATTACCTAAAAAATTTCTACCTCTTTATTCTTCTACCCCATTCAAGTCTTGGCATTAGCACTTTAGTATGAGATGCTTTCTCCAACCAACCTGCTATTCACCGTGTAGCTGCTGGAGAAGGAAAGTTTCAAAATTCTGCAATTTCATCTTTTGATTGCTTTGGTTGCTTTTTCTGATATGTATAACTCTGTATGCATGTTATTGATTTATTTCTTAGCAGGTTGCCACTTGCTACTTTTTTTAAAAAGAAATAAATTCTTCTATTATAAGATTTTCATTGTTTCTTGCCCTCTAAAATGTATTTTTATGCCCTTCTAGTGGTGTTGATCGATTTAAGCGACAGTTTGCGCATCTTGAGGAGCATTATGGTAAAGGTGAAAGAAGTACTCCACTACAAAGGCAGCATGCTTCATTGCCTAGGTAAAACATTGAATATTAACGTGCACATTTTCCTGCAAGTATATTTGTTTGGCAGTTTGAACTTATGTTCTTGGTGTGCTTCCATATTCCACGTGTCACTGGATTCTAGGGCTCTCCCACTCTCCACCCTCAATTTTTTAAAATTGGCCCTCTCAGTTAATTATCTGATAATCCAGAAGTTTTCTTTTTCCATGTTTAATGAACTCACTTTGCAATCCCAATTGCTATCACGGCCTTCTTTTCTGTGTATTTGGTTCGACTCATAAGCTGCTTCCAGTTTAAAGGTGTTTTTATGTGTATCACCGTTGCCTTTCCCTTTCATCAGGGAACGAGTTTCTGTACCAAAGGATGAAACTTCTGAAAATTGTGAGTTGGAGATGAGATCTTCGGCATCTGTTGCTACAACCCTGCAGAGTCCAAAGGCATCTGACGCATCAGAAAATGCAAATACAGATTTTCAAAATGGTCCAATGAAGCCGGGCCATGGTGCTCGTAGTTTATTAAAGAGCGCTAGCATTAGTGCTTCCAAGTGTATAGGCGCTAAAGGAAGAAAAGATTCAGAGGTACTTGGTTGATTCAAATGTTTGTGATTGTTTGCAATTTCTTTTCATCATTATCAAAGCTGATATTTAGACATTAATTGATAACGAAACACTTCTGCACAGATTAAAATGTTTTATGGGATAATTGGTGGCATATATGAAATGATGGTTTATAAAGATGGTATAACATGGCAATTAAATGGGGGCAAAGATGCCCCTTTATAATGAAGTCAATGTATTTTCTGGTTGACATTGGAAATAAATTTCATCTCATCTCTTTTGATAGCTGAAAGCTTGTAACCTATTAGAACCTTGATAAATGACTCTTTTTTCCAACTGTTGATTGCATTCCTCTGGTTTCCAATGGCTCCTGAATGACGTAATTGTATCTTCTAATTGTTATGGGAGCCAAATGGAAGCAATTTTAGGATTGGAATTGGATTTCTCTAAGGGTGCGTTTGATAGGGGTGAAAAATGGGGGTGGAATTCATTTTTCATTCAAATTCCAAGAAATTCCATCAAATAGTTTTTTTTTTCCAATGGAATTCAAATTCCATTTTAGTTCAAAAAGTGAAGATTTTCCTTGAAATCAAGGAATTAGAATTCCTAGGGGGTGTGTTGAGAAATGGAATTCCATGGAATTGGAATTCTGCCCCATTTTCCACCCCCAATCAAGCACACCCTATGTTTTTGTTTCCTTGGGTTAAAGAATTGCTGGACCTTGTTTTAGGTTTTCCGTGGAACTGTATTGGAGCTTTCAAACACACATTTTCTACAGTATGGCCCTCAATTATTGCAATCCCTTTCATTTATGAAACTTATTTTCTTGTAAATAAGAAAAGCCAAATTTGGCAAACAACACCATGACAAAGATAGTACATAAGAAAAAGAAAAATATGGGTCTAGTTTCTTTTCATTTGAGTGAATGTAGCACCGCCGCATTGACTATCTTTAGAAGTTTATCCCTGACCATTTTTGAATGTGTTGGAGCTTAGTTTAATTGGTTTAGCTATTTTTTTTTCTATTCACTTGTCTATCTATTTATTAACCACAGGAAGAAACTATTGCTGAGCAAAATGAGGAGGTTGATGCATTGACACAAAACATAGCCAACCTCAATGCCGGACTATAGTGCCTTGAGTCGATTTGTTTGGCATTGGTGTATGCCTTGCTCTAATTTTCCTCCATCACGCAGTTCAGTTGATCTTCGAGATGACCTGCATCAAATTTCTTGCCTTTGTTTCAGGTAGAATCTGACAGTAGGACTGTTGTTGTCATTACCACCTGTTTGTTTTTATCAAAAATACTAGGAAGACCATATGCTTGCCAATTATTGCCGTGTATGTGGCTTGGAGACAGTAAAATCACTACATTTTGTTCCTGTGATAATTATAGCAAGAACAAATGTAACATTACATCTGTTTTTACTTCTATATGCATAACTATACAAGATTGTCAGAATTCCACTTGTACAACCATTTTTCCTGGTTCACAACAATTTAGCACCTGTTACCTTTCTTCTAGAGTATGCCTTAGACATTATATAAGATATAAGGGCTTTAGAAAGCTCTAAGGATATGACTATTGAATGATATAGTTCGAGATTTAGAGTTCATGTAGCCGACTCTATCTAGTGGGATTAAGGCTTTGGTTGTTATACTTCAGCAGCCATCAAGGAGAAGTTTTTTTTTTGTATATTTGCCAAGCAAGGGCGAGTCTGGGTAACAGTGATAAGGTTGCTCCTTCAGTCCTTTGTGATTTCAAGGTTACAGGTTCAAGTTGTGGAAACGACCTAATTGTGTTGTTGTAACGGGGAATATGCCTTTGAGTAGGGGTGTTGAGCACACTTCTCATTACATAAATTGGGGAACTTCTCTTTGAGCATTGAGATTTCTATTTCAGCGATTGTTATATTGGCTATTTGTACTCAGCTTTTGTTTGAAAGCATGGCTGTGACTGAGCCTGTGATGAACACACTCATGCTTGTGCTGCTCTCTTGGAGCTGTTTGTTCAATCCTGCTGAAAGACTTCCTCTTCTTCTTTCCTCACATCCTGGACTGGGTTAGTCTTGCAATTCATGCAAAACATACCTACTCACACCCGGCTGCAGCCCTAAAACAATCAATTTATTACTCTTCTTCTTGACTATGTTACTAAAGATGGTTCCTAACTAACAGCATGTTTAGTAGGAGGGTCGGGTAGCTTTGTTTGATCCCGTGACTTGTTGCTCTTGGCTGTGTCAATTTGTAGTTAATTTATGCCATTCCAATCACATTTGTTTTGCTTCCTCATCTTACTTCAGCTTACTTGGGACCAATTCTACTCCACTTCTAATGATATATGCTCTCACTGCCGGCTTTGCAGGGTTTATATTCAAAGTTTTGAATTGAAATGAAAGGTCACAAATTAAGAACGTTTTGAGTTTTTTTTTTTTCTTTTTTTTTTCCACATAAAACCATCTCTTTCTTTGGATATATGCATAGGAATGCAGGCCAATCCCCTCAATACGTTTGTCAAAATTTTGGGATTTACCCATGAACTCAAGATTCCACATGTTTTTAGAGTTAAAAAATATTAATAAAATTCTGAACGCATCATTATATGTTATTTTTTTGACAAAGATATTGATTGGGCCATGTTGGGATAAAGGTTTAATCATGAGCTTTTTGCCAATTTATAATTTAATTCAATCCTTCTAATTTTGACATTAAGTTCAAATTAGTTCAATTTTATCCAACATGTAAAATTAAATTAGATGTACTGTATTTATATTGATTTGACATGTCATATGTCATAATAATAATATTTATGGGATTTATGTGTACACATAAATAAAAAAAATTATAAAAAAATAAAAAAATAAAGTATGCATAATAAGTTACATTTTATATATATATATATATATATAAGTCACATAAATATTATTATTATATAACACTTGATATGTCAAATCAACCAACAACAGATTCTCTCTAAATCGATTTTTTAAATAAAATTATTGAATTAATTTAGACTTAATTGTCTAAATTAAAAGGATTGAACAAACTTAAAAATTCACAAAAAGATTTAAATTATTTTCACCATTAGTCCTTAAATAAATCATTTGAAAATAATTTTGAAAACCAGTTCAAACAAATTCTCTTGTTTCTATTCAGTATCAGAAGCAACAAAATAGTCTTGAAAATCATAGCAATATCTGATATCACGCCTTAGTTTTACACACACACACACAAATTAAAGATTCCTTATAGAATTTGGATTTGAGGGAAATAGACAAAATTTAGTGTGTTGTCAACCTTGCACTAGGATTGAGCCCTAACATTAACACACATTAGCAAGAGAATAATGCCCCATTTGTTATGCAAAAAATACCTTCATGCATTAGTTTACGAATTAATGTTAGCAGTGGCATAGAGAAGAACACAGAGAAGTTGTAAATGCATGTGAAGACAAAGTGGAGCCTCGTTCGAATGAGCATCTTTTGCTGGCCACCACACACAAAATACCTATATTCTCTCTCGTTAATTTACGAATAGGGTTCCAAATGATCCGAGCCTTTCACTAGTAGTTTGGTATTCAACTCGTTTGAGTTCATTCGTTAAAATAAACGAGTTAAACTTTAACTTAATTTTGAGTTTTGATTTATAAAAGAGATGAGTTTGAGGTCAATAAAACTTAACTCATTAGGTTCACAAACATATTCAATTAAAGAATTGTGAATACTAATAAATTTGATTAGATAATAAACATAATTAATTAGAATTTTGTAAATAATTGGTGAACAACCTCATTTATAAATATATTATTCAGCACAACGTTATTAAACTTTAAATTATTATTATAATAATATAATTAAATTAAATATGTTTAAAATTATTATATATATTTATTTAATTTAATCATTTAACATAATATAATAAAACAAAATAACAAATTAAGTTTAAATAAAATAACAAGTTCTTGTGAGCCTAATCCTCTTGACAAGCCTGAACTCAAGATCATGTCGAGCTTGAACATGAGCTCAAGCTTGGACTCTCCAATTATAGACACTTCAACTAGGCTTGTTAACATTTTGAAAAGCCAAGCTGAGCTTGAACCGAGCTTTAAGGCTCAAGGTGGAATTTGGCTCGAGGCTAGAAACTAGCTCACGAGCCGAGCTTGGGCTAAATAAATGTCGACCGAACTCAATTCAATTACAACACTATTTATGATTTCATTGTAAAAGAACAACTCTATTGTTACTAAATAAGCCGTAAGCATAATAAGGACCTTACTACATTGCCCAAGAATGCATATTTAGCTTCACATACATATGTGCAATGACGGAAATATCTCTCACCCTTGATTGCCTTATCTATAAAAAGATTAATAAATTTTAATCTATAGTTAAAATATTACTAAACTTTAATTTAATATACAATATTATAAATACTGTCAATTATTATTAAAAAAAACTAATAAAATGTTGATATTTTTGTATTTTAGTACAAAATTTAGTGATCTTTTTATATTTTTATACAAAATTTAATAACTATTTATACTATTTAGCTATTCACTAACGTCAATATCTCATTAGACTCTTTTAACGATAATTATAATTTTTTTTTTATTAAATTAAAGTTTAATAACTTTTTGTATAATTTCGTTAAATATAAATGGTGTGTAAAATTTACAATTTTTTTAGAGTTAACGATATGTGTAAATAGACATTATGCAGGCCATGAATGTACATTTTCCCATTAGTTTATTTAAACTCAAATTAGAAAATTTTATAACTAAGTTACATTTTGTATTTAAATAAGTTAAAAACCATTTTAAGGGTGTTTTATTTGATAATAACTAATTTATGATTTTTTTAGAGTTAATGATACGTGTAAACAGACATTTTCTAGGCCATGAGTATCTTTATTGTTTTTAAAAACCATTTTAAGGGTGTTTTTTAAATAATCCTATTTATAATTGGTTCAAATTTAATTAATCGAGGATAATGTTATTAATTGGTCCTTCCTTCCTTAATAATGCAATGCAATGCAATGCAGATACCTTCGTACGGACAGTGGAACCCGGCAAAACCTACATGCTGAGGGTCATCAATGACGAGCTCTTCTTCGCCGTCGCCAACCACTCGCTCACCGTCGTCGAGATCGACGCCTCCTACACTAAACCCTTCACGACCACAACCATCATGGTCGCCCCCGGCCAAACCACCAACGTTCTTCTCACCGCCGACCAAGCTCCGGCCGGCCTCTATGTAATGTCGGCCACTCCCTAGCTATCTCACTACCGTTTTCCCCTTCAACAATTCCACAACCGTGGCCTTCCTGAGATAGAAATCGACAAAACCCAAGAAATTTGACGCTTCTACCATCACGCCCGGAGACATGCAGCTTTTCGACCTTCCTCAAATGGCGGACACCGCCTTCGCCACGGCGTTTTCCGACAAGCTCCGGAGTCTGGCTTCCGCTGAATACCCGTGTAACGTGCCCGAGAAAGTCGACAAGAGAGTGGTCGTAGTTATAAGCCTGAATCTCCAGGATTGCCCGGCTAACGAAACATGCAAAGGGTACGAGGGAAAGATCAGATTCTACGCTTCGATGAACAACCAGTCATTCGTCAGGCCACCATTGTCAATTCTGGAATCCCATTACAGAAACCTCTCCGCCGGCTTCTCCATGAACTTCCCGGAGAAGCCGCCGCATTCGTTCAATTTCACCGGCGTGGATCCGCTGGCCGAGAACACTAATACCGAGTTAGGAACGAAGCTCTTGGAGATACTGTTAACATCAAAACTCAAAATAAATTATACAAGGAATAAGCCATGCCATTTGAGACTGATATATATCATGCTCCGCCACCCATTTGCATGCCTAAAGGTGTCATTTGGGACAAATTTGGTGATCGTGTTGCAGGGAACGAGCTTGCTGAACATCGAGAACCATCCGATCCATGTCCACGGCCACAACTTCTTCATCGTGGGGAAGGGGTTTGGGAATTTTGACATGGCCAGAGACCCCCAAAGCTACAATATCTTGTGGACCCACCGGAGAGAAACACGGTGGGGGTTCCAACGGGGGATGGGCGGCGATCAGACTGAAGGCGGATAATCCAGGAGTTTGGTTCATACATTGCCATCGAGGAGCATACTTCTTGGGGGCTGGCCACACGACCGCCTTAACAATATTGGTGACACTAGGGAAGACTTAATTTAGTGGTTTTTTAATAATATAAATAAATATTAAAAATTATTTTTATTTTATTTTATTTATTTTTTGAGATGTAAAATTTCTAATTAAATTTTTTATTTAAATTTTAAAAATAATTCCTTTTTAATTGATAATATAGATAGAAAAAAATATAAAGAGTTTATATATAGCTTTGTAAATTAAAAATTTATTTTTTTTAATGTCCAAATCAATGTAAATTTTTTCAATAAAATTTTTATCGTTCAAAGATTTATTTTATCAAATTGTCAACCTAAACTAATACCACTTTTTATCTTTTTTTTTTATTATGTTATTAATTTATATCTCATTATTAATTAAATAATATTAAAAAATAATTTGTAAATTTAAAAAATTAGGTAACTCCTTATCTAAATAATATTTTATTATATATTACCTAATATTGAAAAATGATATATAGATTTAAAGAGTTTGTAGTCTTTTTTAAATAAAATAAATAAAATATAAATTCAAAAAAAATATTAAAAAAAGAAATTAAACTATCAATTTTGAAGCCTCACTTTAATGGGTGCCCTAGGCGTAGGCCTCAGTGGCCTATGCCTTGAGCCGGGCCTGGCTGGCCATCGGGTTGATAGTGAAAGTGGATCAGAGCCTTCTCAGTGCCTGTTGGCCAGCAACAGCGGGTGCCGTTCAAGTCTATTCTCTCATATTTATTCACATTAGATAAATATTATATTATTTAATGTAAATAATATAAGTTTTTTTAAATTATATTTAATTTAAATTTTACAATTCTCTTTAGAGTTTATTATGATTTATCTTTTTACTCAAACATTCTTTTTATTTGTTTAAAAATATATCTAAACGGGATATACAAATAAAAAATATTTATGTCATGGAGAGCTTTCAAAATATTTTTAAATTATAAAGATTTTAAAATATCTTTAGAAGAGAAATATTAAAAAAAGAAATTAAGTTGTATAAGTCTCTTAAATTATAAAAGACCTCTTTATATATATATATATATAGGTATTATCCATCCCTATAAAGATATTTTTAAATTATAGAAATTTTATTTAAATCATTATTTTTGTTAGAATTATATATATAAATAATTACATAATATTACACATAAAAAAAATCGAATTTACAATTCCACGGTATCCAAAGTTTTCAAACGGAAATTGCAAAGCGTCCATACTCTGGAAGGATTAAATAATATAATATTAAAAAAAAAAAAAAGAGAGAAAAAGTTAGTAAAGAAAGATAATGATTCACTGATCAAAGTAGGGAGCAAAGCATGAAAAGCTGCTAGAGAATATATATATATTATAATATTATAAACTAATAATAATGACAAATGCTCAAAGGTGTTGGGTTAGGGCTCCACCCGGAGATGAATGCTCCTTCCTGCCAGTTGTCACCATTTTATCCTCCATTAATTTATTATTATTAATATTAACTCGAGGGTGTACAATTATCAAAGTCCATCTATCTTACAAGTTTCAGACTTCAATTGACGATGAATTTTTTCTAAAACTTAAAATGGGTAAAAGTGAATTGTAATTTTTTTTTTTAATTATGCGTTATCACTCGACTATCGTCGAATCCGTTTTAGAGTCATTACAAAGAAGATAAATTAGAGATGCGTCTGGATAACTAGGGTTTGAAGCTGTGTTCACTAACATTTACTAAAAATTATTTCTAAAATGATGTAGATTTGACTCCTCTAAGAATTGATCTCATACTGACAACTTCTAGCACGATATTACAATCTCCTTCTTTACCACCCTAGCTATGCCCTCAGGGGGGCGTGAATCGTAAATTTTAAGAAGAGTGAAATGATTTGAGGTAGAGATTATCTATATTAGAAAATCCTTGAAAATTTTTCACGTTACAAAAATAAAAAATTATTATTAATATTAAGTGTTATATAAATAATGATTTTTTTTAATATTTAAATACTATTTTTATTTTTAAAATGATAGTTTCCCAACAGATGAAAGGGAAATGAAAACCTAGTTTTAAAATTGAATTTATTAATAATTAAAAAACAAAGTCAAATTAAATTTAAAAGTCATCCTCTGTATTGGTTATTGAACTTAACCTGAACACTAAGTCCTAAATTGGTTTCATTGAATTATGTACTTTTTTAAAAATAAAAATTAAATGTATCAACAAAATTTAAATTCATAACTTCTGAATAATAACTAATTTAAATATAAATCATTACATTTGATTTCTAAAAAAAAAAATGTAATAAGATGGTGATGAATTCATACATCTTAATTATTTTATAAAAGCACTATTTGAATACTCAAGTTTGACATTTTCACTAACACTCTGTCTTGCATACTTGGATTGATACGACATTGATAAGGGTTTTAAGATCAATCGTCATTAAATCTGTGTAATAACCGTGTTCTTTTTTAGTTCGTTTTGACAATCAAATTTATAGAATATGGATAAAAGATCAAAATACCCTCATCCATAAAAAAAGTACAATACAATGTAGACGAAGATATTGGGGTAAATTAAGTGAGCCAACTATGAGCATAGGCTTGGGCCCAAACCTAGTATTATATTAGATTGTTGGATAGACTCGACTTTTTAAACCTCATCTTAATATACCCTCAAATTAATTATAAATAATTATGAATTTTAAGATTTTATTCTCAAAAAAATAAGATCAATCATTAGACAAGCATTAAAAATAATAATATAAAATATCATTATAAATATTAAATTTAAATATCCAAATAACATTCTTAATTATATGATATGATATTATATGTGCTTCCAAGGGACACGACATGTATTTGGTCCTCTATTCGCTGGTGGAATGTGGAATGGCTGGCAGACGTGAGAATGAGATGGGCACATGACTGGGCGACAGAAGAAGCCCTTTGGCAACAAACGATATAGAAAAATCCAATTAGAGGCAGCTCATATCACCATGTGATCTGCTCCCAAAAGTCACATCACCACCCCCCCCCCAAAAAAATTCGAACACATCGCCATATTACGCTATATTGTTGATGTCCTCCGCCATTTCCATTTTCTCTAGAATTTATCCTTAGTTTTAACCATACTTTAGGTATATAGAAATTATATTTGCTACCCTTAGGGTTCAAAAATTATAATTATGATACATTCAAAATTCAAAAATATAACATTATAATTTTAAATTACTTGAGATTATGATATTATTCGATAGAATGATGTAATAGTACTCATTTCTTTCTTTTCACAAGAACTAATAATAATGATGTGCTTTCCCCTCTTTCTTTCTTCTTGTCAAAATATATAAAATTGGGGGAGTACTTTAAAAAGCTAACATCTAGCTTCAGTTGAAATAATCTAATATTTGGGTTTTACAAACTTAAAATCGTTGGACTCTTTTTTTTTTTAAATTTAAAAATTTAAATATAATAAAAATATTATTTGAATATTTAAAAGTGACACTAATATTAGCAGCACTCATATATTAATATATTATATCATGTGTTAATTAATACAGGTATATAATAATAAGCTAATGCAAAAATATTACAGAACTCTGAAGTTTGTGAGTAATATTTTTTAAAACATAATAAAGCCATCAAATATCACTTTTAGATGCTTAAATAATAATTTTTGAAAATATAACACATTAATTAATGTTGGTACCATCAGTCTGTTAATGACAGTAACTCCCAACTGACGTAATTTATGGACTGAAGGCTGAAGCACCAAACCGAATGATGTGTTGGATCCCTTCCTTACCAAGCTTCCAGTCAATTGTACCTACTACCCCCCAAAACCACAACCCCAATATTAATTAAATTGCCGTATAAGCTTCAAATCATCACCCCCAAGACCCAGTTTGAATAAGTGACGTTTACATTTCGTAATAAATCACAAGGGTGATTGAATTATAATAAAAGTTATTTTGTTTAATTAAAATTTAAAATTTAATAATGTAATTTACCTCCAAAATTCATTCCGAAAACTACTTCACAAGACATTCCCATGAATTTACACTAAATAAATACCAAAAAAAAATAAAATTAAGCTTTAATTAGAGAATTAATATGCAAATAATATATTTTTAGTTTTGATGATGATTGATCAGCACAATTGTTGAGATGTGTATTGAGAAAATTTATAAACGAGGTACAAAATAAAGAAAACATGGTATCCCAAGAATGATTTGGTGATGATACTGTTAGCAATCTCCACTGGGCTCTAAAAAGAGCTCCAAATTAAAGGCTTTGCTACATTTAAATTATGTATATTTAACCCTTAAGAGGAAGCAAAATGCCAAAACCTTATCCAGCCCCACTTCATATTTTGTACCCTATGCTACAGTATCTACATGGCCTCCCTAGCACTAGCGGCCATATAGTATAGACAGCTCCAACATATCCCACCCCACACACCACACCCCTCAGGGCAGGCCCCTCCACCCCACAGCCAACACCAAAGTCCAACCATCTCCTCTTTTTTCTTTCCCTTCCCTCCACCAGCAGCACCATCACCACCACCACCTTTATTGGGTCGCTCCCCGCTCTATCAAGAGAGAAATGTGCCACAGTTGGTTATTCACTTTCCTCTTCTTGGCACTCTTGCCCGGAATGCCCGCCCTGCCAAACCCGGACCCGGTTCCGATCCAGCCATTCCTGCCGAGCCCGTCTCCCCAGGCCACCATCCCCGCCTTCCCGGAGCAATCGGCCATCGCCAGCTGCCCTCTGGACCTCCCCGAGGAGCTCTTCCACGGCATCAAATCCTCGTGCGGTGCCGGCAAGGGCAAATCGGGGTCGGATTCAACTAGCCAGCTACACCGGAGCAGGTGCTGCCCGGTGCTCGCCGCCTGGCTCTACTCCGCCTACTCGGGCACGGCTCTGGGCCGGGCGGGGAGGGCGCCGCAAACGGCGTCGTACGATCTCCCGCTCCTTCCCGACGATTCCGAGACCTGTGTGGATAGCCTCCAAAAAGCGCTCGGCGACAAAGGGATAGAATTGGCGAAGCCAAACGAGACCTGCGATACGGTGTACTGCTACTGCGGGATAAGGCTGCACCCCTTCAGCTGCCCGGAGGCGTTCTCGGTGTCGGAGAAGGGGAAGCTCGTTGGCGACGAGAGCGTGAAGAGGTTGGAAGGAGATTGCTCCAGCCCCAACGGCAATGGCTATGTGGGTCTTGGCGGCTGCTCCAAGTGCTTGAACAGTTTATACCTGGTAATCGTCCTCTTCTTTCTCTGTCTCCATAACGGATTAGCTGGTCGGGTCGATCCATTCTTCTTTCTGGGTTCGGTTCCTGGGTTAATCCCAGTCTTGCTCCGCCAGCAGCGTCAACGTGCGTCTAACTGGGAAAGTGTCGCCAGCGCCTTTTCCACAGCACCTCACATGCTCGCCACCGCGAGTTGTGTCTCTACTCATGAAATTGAGTAGAGGACCGTCACGCGCCGCCGCATCGGCCGGCTGGTTTGTTGTTTTATTTTTGTTCCCTTTTTGAATTCGCTTGACGATTGAGTGGGGATTATAAAATTTTATCCAACCGGTTGAAGTTGATTCATAGGATTGCACGCGCCGCTAGTGCGGCGGGGATTCGCAGAGCGCGAGAGCTAGTGGTCTGGGGTTCACGCTTACCCAGTGCGTCTCAGTCCACGGAGAGAACCATGCTCCTGCATCTGCATCATGTGATGTGGGGCAGAGAATACTGTATTTTTACAGAATTCCCAGTCACCGGTGGAGAATGATAGCCCATTGGAAATTCTATTTAAATACCCCATCACAGAAAAAGAGACATTCTACCAGAACACGACGAATTTACTCATATACCCCTAATGAATGTATGTGTGGGTGCAGCTGAATGAGGACAACAGTGGAAATAGCAGCAAGCTGGAGGACCGGACGAGTAAAATGCACAGCAGGGACTGCGAGCTCATGGGCTTGACGTGGCTGCTGGCGAAGAACCGATCGGCGTACATGCACACGGTGTCTTCCGTTCTCAGAGCCATCATGATGAGCTCCGACGGCTCTCGTCCCCGATCATGCAGCCTCACCAGCGACGGCATGCCGCTCGCAGTCGATTCCTCGGAAATCGACGATCAGTCTTCGTCAACCAGGCTCCGATTCTCCGTCGCTGTCGCGGTTCTGTCGCTCTCTTTGCTTTGCATTAGCCGCATTGCGACGACGACGACGTTCTAGTCGAGCTAGTTGCTGTACCAAACCCGAGAAAAAAGGAAGAAAAATCGGATGTGCTGTGTAATGTTGTCAGATTCATGACCTTCAATTTGTTAATTTAGGTTTCCGAGTTCTTGTGCTCTCAACAGCGACTGGATTCCGCTCGCCATCGATTCGTCGGAAATCGACGCACTGTCTCCGTCAACCAGGCTCCGATTCCCCGTCGCCTTCGCGGTTCTGTGGCTTCCTTTGCTTTACATTAGCCGCACCGCGACGACGGCATTCTGGTTGAGCGAGTGACTGTACCAAACCCTAGCAAAAAGAAGAAAAAAATTGGATGTGTTGTCACCTGTGTACGTACGTAATGTTAGAAAATGTCGCGCAACGGCTGAAAATCGCCTGCAGTCGTCCGTTTCAAATTGAATGTGCTGTGTAACCTTTTCCGTCGGAGAAACCGGATGTGCTGTGTAATGTTGTAAGATTCATGACCTTCAATTTGTTAATTTAGGTTTCCGAGCTGTTGCACGCTCAAAACAGCGACAGAACAGAATGTCGCTGACAGTCAAACTGGTCGGAAATGGAGGATCAGTCTCCGTCAACGGCGCTCTGATTGCGTGTCGCCGTTTCCATCGATCTCTTGATTTCCTCCTCCAGAGAGCAGATGACGACGACGTCCCAGTTGAGTCACTGGCTCACGGGGAATCTGTGAAACGTCAACGTCTGACTGAATTCTCACAGAAAGGCATAGAGACAAAGGTCAAAGGGGTGGCCTGAAAAGGTCATTTCATTCGACCCTTTTTCTTTTTTTCTTTTTTGGTCCTTTCTTTCTTTCCTGTGGCTTTTCTTTTCAGAAACAGCATCTTCCAAACATTTTCGTGGTTGCAGTTACACTTTATTTTTAGTTTTTATATTTTAAAAATAAAAATAGAAAACAACTTGTAATCAAATAACTAAAACTTTAAAAACTTGGTTATCTGAAAAAGCGTTCTTTTTATTATTTTAAAAATAAAAAATAAAAATTAAAAAATTAAAATAATAAAAAATTATTTTGAGTGATTTCATTTAAAATAAATTTTAAATTCAAAATATATTTATTTATTTATATTTTATTATTGTAACGAAAAAAAATATTACAAAATTAATTAATTTTAAAATATATATATTTTAATAATAATTAATATTAAATAATTCTAATTTATTGAATAATTAAATTTATTAAATAAAATATTATTAAAAAATTATTTTTAAAATTTCAAAAATAACGCATTTTTAATTTTCTAAAAACAAATTATCAAAACAAAAAATTAAAAATAAATTTAAAATTAAAAATTAAAAAATAAAAAGAATGCAACTTAATAGTTGTCAGAAACTCTGATGCATGTTTTTTTATTTCAAAATATTAAGAAACACATAAAAAAAAGTTTTTGAATTATTTTTATAATTTTAAAAATGTTTTTGAACTATTTTAAAATATTAAAAAAATTTTGAAAATGTATTTTTATTCCAACATTAAAGATAAGAATAGTTTTGCCTCTATATGACGTTAGATAATTTACAGGAAAAAATATATGACGTTAGATATAGAAATAATTTGTATTTATTTTTATTTTAATGAATAATAGAATTTATGTTTATATTTAATTAATAATTTATTTTTATATTAAAAATTATATTTATAAAAATTTCTATATTTTTTTATTTATGGATTTTTTTTTGTATTTTTATTTCTTATTTTTTTAAATATCAATTTTCTATTTTCCTCTTATATCATATTTATTTTTTATTTTTATTTTTGTGCAACTTAGGTCAAAACTTGTCCACTATGGTGGAGATAATTTTTTTTTTATCTTTAGATCCATTAAAAATTAAGTATTCACAATCATATATAAGAATATATGAGAAGATATAATAATAATTAGGTTATAGACCCCGGCAAGAAATTGTTCGTCTTTATAGGAAAAAATGAATAACCAATAATATATTTTATAATTTTAAAATGATAATAAATTATTCTATATATTATTTTAAATAAAATGTACGACTACAATATGGATTGGTGGGCATATTGTATGTTGACCAATTTTAAGCCCATATTCGGCCCAAGCCGATGTGATCGGCCCAATAGATGGCCATAGATAGGGGCGGATTCAGGGGAGGGTTGAATTGGCCATACTGTAGCTAACCATCCCACTCGGCCCACTTATTCCCTAGACGGTGGAGTCCGTACTTTGGAGTCAAACCTATATTTTTGCACATAAATTTATATATTTTTATTATTTTAATTACATAATTAAACCTGAGTTTTGAGTCAATTTAACTTTCATACTTTGTGTGTGTCAACTTAAATTTTTTGTTATTTAGATTACTGACAAAATAAACATTACACTCTATTTACGTTAAAGTATTTAAATTAAATTAATTAAAAAAATACAAGTTCAAAGGCATAATTGAAATAATGAAAATGTAAGCTTATTACAAAAGAAAAAAAATTAAAGTATATAAATTGGCTCAAAAAAACATGTTTTGAAATATAATCAAAGAAAAAATTTAAAATTTTAATGGCCATTAAAAAAAATATAAAAATACAAGCAAAAATATTGGTTATGTTCGACTTTGGGTAGTAAAATAACTCAAATTCACGGTTATGTTCCCGTTGAGCATAGTTAAAAAGCTATATGATCGAGATCATGCTGGATTCGGAGAATTTTTAATTGTTTTTCAATTGGTAATAAGCCTGGAATGGTAAAATATTATTATCGGTCTTCTTTGTACTCTTTTGTATATAAATTATATATAAATATTATGTATATTATATTATTTAAGCATATAAGTTATTTTGAGATTATGATACAATACCAATAAGGTTCTAAAATTTATTTTTTTATTTGCATGTGCACAAGATAGTATTTTAATTTTTTTTAAAAAAAAGATCAAGTTTAGGGTTCCTCGACCTTGCCTTGCACTTCATTAAGGCAGGGTATTGGAGTTGGGGATTGAAAATGGGGCAAAATCATCCCATTTTGTTATCAACTCTAAATGAGGTAGGTTTTATCGTTGCTTGACTGATAGAATCGTTTAAATGCTCAATATATTGAGAAATATAAATAACGAAAAAGAATGTATACATAACACAGCTGCATTGCATGACAGGATTGACAGCTCCCTAGTGGTGCGGAAATTTGATAAATTCCAAAAGATAGGGTACTTATTGCAATTTCTAAAATATAAAGACATACTTTGAAATAGAAAAAAACTTAAAGGTGCTTAATGTAATTTACTCATTCTCAGGGGTTTAACTTTCTTGGTTCGTCAATCGTCGGTACACCGGAATCTCTGTCCTCTGTCCGATGAAATCGCATACGAAGAAATGGAGGAACGTTTCTCAGATTCAGGAACAATTAGGGCTGAAGATTCCACAATGTAAGATCTTTCAAATTCATCCTTATTTTCTTCGCATTTCCTTTCATTGTCTTCTTCAGTTATTCTCTTGCTTTTCAGCAAATGCTTGTTGGTTTGTTTAGCAATATATACATATATATATATATATACACGTTAGTACCTTTGAGTTAATGGAGGCTCTGCAGAAAAGCGACTCCGCAGCCATCGCGCAAGACTCCCATGGGAGTCGCCGCTGCCTCCTCCAGTCGCAGGCGATGCTAGGAGTAGGAGAAGAATAAAAATAAATAAAAAAATTGAAGATGAACACAATGTTGTCAAAAACACATTAAATTTCCATTCTTTTAATTAAAAACAAAGACTGAGCTGAATGTAGAAATTTGAAGAGGAAAACTAAATTAAATGCATGAAAATTGTAAACAAAATGAAGCAGTCCCTTCAAAAACAGTTATAGAAAAGCATAAACAAACCTTATTTGTTCTTTTTTTTTTTTTTCTAGGGCCTTCATTCTTTGATATTCTTATTGAAATAATCTCAAGTTCTTAATATTTCTAAGAGAGTTGATACCATTTTTTGTTCTACCAATTAGTGGATACCATTTAGAGAGTTGATATTTTTTGTTCTAAACAAACCTTATTTGTTCTACCAATTAGTGGATACCATTTTTTTTTTTTCTCAGTGAAATATAGATCCAAACACAGAGTAAATAAATAAGAAACGACATTAATAGGCCTATTCTTAAGCTTTGTCATTCAACATTAATTGTTTAGTGTTAAGGTTGAGTTGTGCATGGATGACAATCAGGACCTGTATGATGGGTTATAGAAAAGGGTCATACAGCGAACCAAATGATTTATAGAGCAGATTGGTGGTGCTGGAACCTTATCCAAGTAGTCTGCAAACTAGACTTGAGATAAATATTTTTTCATATTATTTGTGTGGACTGTTTTGTTGTTGTTTTTTTTTTTTTTTTTCCCGTTATCTTCCTAAAGGAAAAAAAAAAAAAATTTAATGAGGTGCCTAACTTGATGCTGTGCCGCTTCAGTTAGTTCTTTCAAAATTGCTTTCCACTTATGTTACTAGGAAACCCTTGTGTCCTTGGGATTTTATGTCTTAAAATGCTTTCTATAGAATGTTTTACTCCTCCATTTTTAGACAGTGACTTTAGCTATCCAAAGCAAAGCAATCCCTGAAGGTTTTGCTATTTATTCATTCAACAATTTCCTTAGCAGAAAAATACCTTAATAAAAGTAATTTAGAGAGATTGGAGTTTGGCATTACAAATTATTGGGTAATAATACTTCTAGAAACATGTTGTTACATGTTTAATTGAAAAAATAATATAGTCTAGTGTTATTGTTGCACCCCCTTTTCTAGAAGAGCTTGCCTGGCCATTGATCCCAAGTCTAGATTTAGAGAGGTCGGAGTCTGAAAGAGGCAAGTTCCTTATCTCAGTTCTTGTTGCCAGCGTGTGGTATACAGCATTTTCTTTTGTACCAGAATGATTTGCATTCATGGTGTACTTATTATCTTTCTTTTATTAACTAGACATTCCAAAAGAAGCTGTTTTATTATTTTGCCCATTTTGTTCTTGTATATTTTGTTTTCAAATGTTTTGTTTTTACATGAAACATCAAAGTGGCCAATATTGGCCACACCTTGAACTTTTGTCGTTGGCAGGGAAATTACTTGTAATTAAAATGCGTCTTATGAGAAGTAGGCTTGTTTCTAGGTCAAGTAAATAAGATTCATGCTACCATGCCATGAAAGTTGAGGCAGCTTATGTATCCACAATGGCGTGGGCAAGTGCATTTTGACACTCTTTTCCCTTCCATAACTGATGCTTTATTGCATGTGTTTTAGAATGGGACAGGAGTTATGGATGCCACATGGAAACTTATATTTGGGGTTTGCTTATTCACATGCATAGCACACCCTTTACTCGCATATAAAAGGCTCTCTACCTTTGGCCATTTCACCATCTCTATTTGGTCTTTTCTCTGACTTCCCCTCCTTGTCTATCCTTCTAAATTTCTGCTCTCATGGATCCGTTTGACCCATTGGTTGCTTATGGAATTATCGGAGATGTTGTTGACAGGGTTACTCCCAGTGTTACCATGGAAGTCTTTTTTGGGACAGAGTGTGTTACCAATGGTTCCAATATCAAGCCTTCAATAGCTGTCAATCCTCCTGGGATCACAATCAGTGGCCAGCATAGTGAACTTTTCACCTTGGTTTGCCTACGCATCTTTTATTGTTGTGTGTGTGTGTTACTTTGTTTTGTGCCCTGCCTATTATTTAGTCTGGATACTTTCAGTCAGGTCACTTCCTCTTATACTATGAGTGTTGATTCTTACAAGTGTATTGCTTTCTTAGGTAATGACAGATCCCGATGCGCCAAATCCAAGTGAACCTTCAATGCGCGAGTGGGTGCACTGGTCAGTCTCTCTTTCATTGTCTAATTTTCGAAGTTCGTCTTTCTTTTTCTCTGTCATTCAACCATGAAAAGCAGCTGATTTTGTTTTCAACTCTCAGGATTGTCACTGACATTCCAGGTGGTAAAGATCTGACTCAGGGTAAAAGCTGAAAAACTCTTGTAGCCATTTTGGTTGATTTCTCTCTCTCCTTTGCTTGAAAATGAATGTATATCATGAAGCGGAAGGCAGATGTTTTTGGGCTTTCCATGTTTAATATATCCTCTCTCAAAATAGTCCTGAACTTTTGATTATACAGGAATGTATATAATCAGTTGCAGCTGTCAACATATGGTGATTTGGTGGTCGGCACTGCAACTATAATATCTTGCTTCTGTTACAGCTGTAAAATTTGTTTTATTGAATGTGCTTCTATTTGTTGAATAGGCCAAAATTCATACCGAAAATCATACAACAGGCTGTATGATTCCATTGCATGAAACATCTGTGTTCTAGAACTTGTTTTACATGCGAACTGTCTCGTGCACATATGGATATTGTGACACTTCCATCATGCTATATGTACATGCAAAATCTGTGTTGGGGAACTGTATACATGCAAATCCATCGGGCTAGTTTTTCTCCATTTCTTGATTTAGTTTTGTATCAACAATTAAGGGTTTTAAGCATAATCTGGTAGGGATGTCTACTTGCAGGAAATGAAGTCGTTTCATATGGCCCTCTATGCCCAGCCATTGGAATTCATCGTGTTGTGGCACTCCTGTTTAAACAGCAGCGCCCCCTTGGACTGCTGGAGGGGGTACCATGTAGGGCATACTTCAGCACCCGAGCATTTGCAAGCGCGTACAACCTGGGAGATCCTGTGGCGATAGTCTTTTTTAACACCCAGAAGGAATCAGGGAAGCGAAAGCGCTCAGATAAGTGAACTAGCTAGCGGTCTATATGCGTCTCTTCTTGGTTTAGTAGTGTTGGAAGGATTGTCTTGTAATGCTCTTTTATCTTCTAATAGAACTAATTGGCAGTGTTTTCATTTTGCTGTGAATTTGATTTGAGTATCGGATGGAGATTGTTGTGTTGGATCCCTTTTATTAAAGAACACAAGTACATTTTCTTGTCATTTGTGCAGCATATCACTGAATTGATATTACTTTCAACGAGGGGTGTCTTCATCATTTCTTCCATACAACTAATATAAATTTATGCGCATAAGAAAGGTTAATTTAGAATTTCCGTATCATAGAGTTTAGGTTTAGTTTTTCAAATTAATGGAAGGAAACTCTTCTGACAATTCCTAACAAAGTATCTGACTTGCTTCTGATAAGTAGATCTCGAAACTTTTAATTTCGATACCTCTTAATTGTGAACAAAATCTTTTTAGCAGTCTTCTTATATCTACCTCTTCTTATGACATATTTTGTTTCATTGTCATTTTTAACTTTTTATTATTTTTTTGGCTGTTAGTAATCTTTTTTTAAAATTTTCGTATCATAAAATTTAGATTTAGTTTTTCTACTAAATGGAGGGAACTTTCTTTAACACTCATCGACAAAGCATCCGACTTGATTCTAAAGAGTAGATCTTGAAACTTTTAATTTCAAGAATTCGATGTCAATTTCCATACTTTCTAATTTTAGACAAAAAAATTTCAACATACTTCTTATATCTAGCTCTTCATACGGCTTGTTTTGTTTCGTTGTCATTTTTAACTTTTTATCATTTTTTTTACTGCTTGTAATCTCTCTATAAAATTTTAGTATCATAAAGTTTAGGTTTACTTTTTCAAATTAATGGAAGGAAACTCTCCCGACGCTTCACAATAAAGCATTTGACTTGCTCCTGATAGTAGTTATCAAAACTTTTAATTTCAACTGTTCAAAATTAGTTTCGATACTTTCTGATTTTAGACAAAATCTTCTCAGCATGTTTTTATATCTGTCTTTTTATGATTTGTTTTATTTTGTTGTCTTTTTTAAAAATTAATGTTTTATCATTAATTTTTAACTCTTCCATGTCAATTTTGAAACTTCCTAATTTTAAGCAAAATCTTTTTCAATATATTTTTTATATTTATGTCTTGTTAAATTTATTTTATTTTATTGTTAATTTTAATTTTCTATCATAATTTTAGGTGTTTGTAATCTCTTATTAGAATTTTTGAATGATAAACTTTAGTTTTAGTCTTTCAACTTCTGGGTAAAGCATTTGACTTGATTCAAATGAGTAGATCTCAAAACGTTTAATTTTAATAATTTAATATCAATTGCAGTACTTTTTAATTTTAGACCAAAAAAAATACTTTTAACATGCATTTTATATTTAGGTCTCCTTGTGATTTATTTCGTTTGGTAGTCATTTTATATTTTTTTATCCCTATTTTCACAATTTTAGAAATAAGAAAAAAAAGATATTATTTTATTTTGAAAAATCCTGAAAATCTTTCAAAATATTTTGTAAGATTCTGAAAATCTTAGAGAATATTGCTGAAAGGGTTGTGGAATATTTGGGAAGACATGTGGGGGTTGGGTTGAGATGCAATTAGAATTAGGGTTTGAGAATGCTTAGGCATTAGGGTTTGAGAATGGTTGAAAGATACGATCGACGGCTTGCTTCCGACGAGGGGGTCTCGCTCCGGCAAAACCCTTGTCCCCAATTCCGACGAATTCCTGGTATCTAGGTTCCGACTCTAGCTAGCCTAAATAACCCTTGCATGTAGATTTTGGCTTTCAAAGATTTCATTCAATTTGTTTGAATGGTTTGATACAGATTTTGAGTAGGAGGAGCTGCTTATTTCTAAACATTAAATCAATGATTTACCACAAAATTGCGCCGGATACCAGCGAGGCAGGCAGGGGCGAAGGCCAACATGAACCTGCCGGCGATGTATCCGGTAGCGATGGAGTCTACCAGCGGCAGGCGCACTTGAACCGTTGAAGTCATCTCGTCGCACGGGTGGTAGAACTTGAGGTAGGAGAGGAGCGGGTCACGTGACTTGTTGGACCGGGGACATACCTGGAGAACGTGGCCGGCGAGTGGAAGAACGACGGCTTCGGTGTCACGGATCGCTGATTATTCTGTGATCACGTTTCTGGGTATTATGGGAGTCTCTGCGGGGGAAGAAGCCCGTTTTCCCCACGTTGGATTTGCCTCTTCACCTCACAGCCGGCCGTTTGGTGTCCAGGTTAAGGATCAGCCTACTAGTATTGGGGTTGGGCAATGTATGGGAAATTTGGCTATGCTTTACGTGGGTAGGTACGCCTTTTGAAGAGGCCATGAATTTGTATCTTGTGTTTGTGCTGCCTTTTGAAGTGGCCATGGATTTGTATCTTTTGTTTGTACTGCTTTTTGAAGAGGCCATGAATTTGTATCTTGTGTTTGTGCTAGACCCTAATGGCTTCAAACAGGTTGTGGGCATTGCCAGTGAGTTGGAAATTTGTATCCGTGCTCTATTTGGGTTGGAAAATATGAATGCTTTTGAAGATCCATGAATTGTATTTTGTGTTTGTATTGACACACCGATGGCTTCAAACTGCCAAAATTTAAATGTTTTTTGTATTAACCATCTTTTTTTATATTTGTAATCTCTCTTTTCCTTTTCAGCTAGACCACCCTTGCGCAGGATGTTTTGAAACTTACTCGGCATGACTGATGTGTGTTATTTTAGATGGAAAGAGAAGAAGCTGGTAGGGAGGGTACTATTTCTTTTGGATGAATCACTACTTGTGTCCAGGTTTCATGTTTTACAAACAGCTTTGGTGCTGCCCGTTGCTTCAAATTTATAAAATGAAGGTAAGTTCAATGCCGAATTTTTACGTCGCTTATGATGTCTAGGCTGTTGGCAGAATTAGATGTACGTGGCCCAATAATTTGGAATGTGCAGCTGCATCATGCCCCAAGTATTTTTTGTAATTTGGTCTTATTACCTTCGAGCAGGTTGTCTCACAATATTTTCGTTTTTTCTTTGTTTTTTGCCAGGACACAATATTTTCTGTTTGGTCCCAGAAAGAAAAAAGCAAATCCTCTTAGTATTTGAATTTGAGTTACACTTTTAGCCATGCTGGACCTGTTGGCCATTGGATTCATAAGTCATGATTAACTGATAAACTTTAACAAAAACTTGATTTATCATGCTTGGGTTATTTATTTATTTTTTGTCCGCATCTAGTTGATACTCTGTATCTTTAAGCAGTGATGTATGGATATGCCACTGCGTTGATAGAAGGTAGGGCAAGTTAGCAAGGGTAAAATTATACACACACACGCACCCAAATATAACATACCTTATAATACTTGCATTTCATATTTATACAGATAAATTGTTTCATTTCTGAAGCATCTTGAATACCTAAATTTTGGCAAATCTATCATCTAATGGACTTCTCATGAGAGAGTGTTGATTCTCACAAGTGTATTCGCTTTCTTAGGTAATGGCAGATCCCGATGTGCCAAATCCAAGTGAGCCTTCAATGCGTGAGTGGGTGCACTGGTCAGTCTCTCTTGCATTGTCTAATTTTCGAAGTTCATCTTTTTTTTTCTCTGTCATTCAACCATGAAAAGCATCTGATTTTGTTTTCAACACACAAGATTGTCACTGACATTCCAGGTGATAAAGATCCGGCTCAGGGTAAAAGCTGATCAAACTCTTGTAGCCATTTTGATTGATCTCTCTCTCTCCCTTTCTTGAAAATGAATGTATATCATGAAGCGGAAGGCAGTTGTTTTTGGGCTGTCCATGTTTAATATATACTCTCTCAAAATAGTCCTGAACTTTTGATTATACAGGAATGTATATAATCAATTGCAGCTGCCTACATATGGTGTTTTGGTGGTCTGCACTGCACCTATAATATCTTGCTTCTGTTACAGCCTGTAAAATTTGTTTTATTGAATGTGCTTCTATTTGTTGAATAGGGCAAAATTCATACCGAAAATCATACAACAGGCTGTATGATTCCATTGCATGAAGCATCTGTGTTCCAGAACTTGTTTTACATGTGAACTGTCTCCTGCACATATATATATTGTGACACTTCCATCATGCTATATGTACATGCAAAATCTGTGTTGGGGAACTATATACATGGAAATCCAACGGGGCTAGTTTTTCTCCATTTCTTGATTTAGTTTTGTCTCGACAATTAAGGGTTTTAAGCATAATCTGGTAGGGATGTCTACATGCAGGAAATGAATTCGTTTCGTATGGCCCTCTATGCCCAGCCATTGGAATTCATCGTGTTGTTGCACTCCTGTTTAAACAGCAGCGCCCCGTTGGACTGCTGGAGAGAGGGTACCATCTAGGGCACACTTCAGCATCCGAGCATTTGCAAGCGCGTACAACCTGGGAGATCCAGACTCCAGTGGCGATTAGTCTTTTTTAACACCCAGAAGGAATCAGGGAAGCGAAAGCGCTCAGATCAGTGAACTAGCTAGCGGTCTATATGAGCGTGTCTCTGCTTGGTTTAGTAGTGTTGGAAGGATTGTCTTGTAATGCTCTTTATCTTCTAATAGAACTAATTGGCAGTGTTTTCATTTTGCTGTGAATTTGATTTGTGATTCAGATGAAGATGGTTGTGTTGGATTCCGTTTATTCATGATCGCAAGTACATTTAACGGTCACTTGTGCAACATAGTACTAATTTGTTGTTACTTTTAATGTACACTCTACTAGTGGTGTCTTCATCATTTCTCCATACAACTAACCATGTCTATATAAATTTATGCATATAAGAAAGGTTAGTTTAGAATTTTTGTATCATAAAATTTAGGTTTAGTTTTTCAAGTTAATAGAGGGGATCCCTCCTTGCACTTCTCGGCAAAGTATTTCACTTGTTTCTAATAAATAGATCTTGAAACTTTTAGTTTCGATAATTTGATATTAATTTCAATATTTCCAAACTTTAGTCAATTTTATTTTAATATTCTTCTTATATCTATCTCTTTTTATGACTCATTTTTAACTTTTTACCATCTTTTTGACTATAATTTTTGCATCATAAATTTAGTTTTTCTACTTAATGGATGGCACATTATCCGACAAAATATCTAACTTACTTTTGATGAGTAGATCTCGAAATTTTTAATTTCGACAATATGATATTAGTTTCGATATTTACTAATTTTAGATAAAAAAAAATTTCAGCATGTTTTTTATACTTTGGTCTTCTCATGACTTGTTTTGTTTTATTATTATTTTTAACTTTTTATCATCTTTTTGACTATTTATAATTTTCAGATAGAAAATTTTCAACTTAATAAAAAAAAATCGTTCTGACACTTTCCGGCAAAACATTTATCAACTTGTTATTAATAAGTAAATTTTAAAACTTTTAATTTTGATAATTCGATTTTAATTTTATTACTTTCTAATTTTAGATAAAAAAATTGAACATACTTCTTATAACTTATTTTGTTTGTAATCTCATTTTAGAATTTTCATACAGTAAAATTTAAATTTAGTTTTTCAAATTAATGAAATGAAACCCTTCCAACACTCTCCTTCGACAAAATTTTGACTGACTTCTCATAAAGTAAGATATTTTTTAATTTTAAACCAAAAAAATCTTTTTAACATGCTTTTTATAAAAGCATTTTATTTTTTATCTTCAATTTTAATATTTAGAAATAGTAAAAAGGATATTATTTTATTTTTATTTTTATTTTAAAAAATCTTTCAGAATATTTTGTAGGATTCTAAAATCCTTAAAAATATTCTAAAAGGATTGTGAAATATTTGGCAATGCTTAATTATAAAAGGCACGTGGGTGTTGGGTTCAGTTGCAATTAGGATTAGGGTTTCAGAATGTTTAGGCATTAGGGTTTGAGAATGTTTAGGGTTGAAAGGTACAATCGACGGCTTGCTTCCGACGAGGGGTTCTCGCTCCGGCGAAACCCTTGTCTCCAACTCCAATGGCTCCGACGAATTCCTGGTATGTAGGTTCCGACTCTAGCTAGCCTATTCTTTCATACAAATAACCCTTGCGTGTAGATTTTGGCTTTCAAGGATTTGATTCAATTTGTTTGAATGGTTTGATACAGATTTCGAGCAGAAGAAGGAGCTGCTTATTTCTAAACATTGAATCAATGATTTACCACAAAATTGCGTCGGATACCAGCGAGGCAGGCAGGGCATGGCCGAGTATGGCGAAGGCCAACATGAACCTGCCGGCGTGGCATCCGGTAGCTATGGAGTCTACCAGCGGCAGGCGCACTTCAACCGTTGAGGTCACGTCGTCGCACGGGTGGTAGAACTTGAGGTAGGAGAGGAACGGCAACGGGTCACGTGAATTGTTGGACCGGGGGTATACCTGGAGAACGTGGCCGGCGAGTGGAAAAACGACGGCTGCGGTGTCCACGGCTCGCTGATTATTCTGTAATCACGTTTCTGGGTATTTTGGGAGTCTCTGCGGGGGAAGAAGCCCGTTGTCCCCACGTTGGATTTGCTTCTTCGCCTCACATCCGGCCGTTTGGTGTCCAGGTTAAGGATCAGCCTACTAGTATTGGGGTTGGGCAATGTATGCGAAATTTGGCTATGCTTTACGTGGGTAGGTAGGTCTTTTAAAGAGGCCATGAATTTATATCTTGTGTTTTTGCTGCCTTTTGAAGTGGCCATGAATTTGTATCTTTTGTTTGTGCTGCTTTTTGAAGAGGCCATGAATTTGTATCTTGTGTTTGTGCTAGACTCTAATGGCTTCAAACAGGTTATGGGCATTGTAAGTGAGACCTGAGAGTTGGTGTATGTCTTAGCATTTTCATTGGCCATGAATGGGAAATTTGTATCTGTGCTCTATTTGGGTTGGAAAATATGAATGCTTTTTAAGATCCATGAATTGTAGTTTGTGTTTGTATTGATATACTGATGGCTTCAAACTGCCAAAATTTAAATGTTTTTGGTATTAACCATCTTTTTGGATGTTTGTAATCTCCCTTTTCCTTTTCAGCTAGGCCACCTTTGCGCAGGATGTTTTGAAACTTACTCAGTATGACTGATGGTTATTTTTGATGGAAAGAGAAGAAGCTGGTAGAGAGGGTACTCATTCTGTTGGATGAATCACTACTTGTGTCCAGGTTTCATGTTTTACAGACAGCTTTGGTGCTGTCCCTTGCTTCAATTTTAAAACGAAGGTAAGCTCAATGCTGAATTTTTACATCGCTTATGACGTCAAGGCTGTTGGCAGAATTAGATGTTCTTGGCCCAATAATTTAGAATGTGCAGCTGCATCATGCCCTGTGTATTTTTTGTGATTTGGTCTTATTACCTGCGAGCAGGTTGTCTCACAATATTTTCTTTTCTTCTTTGTTTTTTCCCAGGGCGCAATATTTTCTGTTTGATCTGAGAAAGAAAATGACACAACAGGCTGTATGATCCCATTGCACGGTACAAGTGTATTAGAGTTTGTTTACCGTTTGCACTGGCCATTGCAAATATGGAAAAGTTGACACTTGGCATTCATTATTTTGTTGTGCACATGGTATGTGGTGAGAGTTGTCCACATGCAAATCTGACGTGCTCTGCTCTCTCTCTCCCCTCTGTGGGTTAGCCCAGGAAGGATGAGTATGCAGCGAAGACACTGGGCTGGGGCTGTGGCCAGTTGCCTGAGATTGCTGTGGATTCTGCTGCTGTCGGTGGTTATGGATCGTTGGTTGTTGTGGATGAGGGAATGCTGCCAGTGATGGTGTGGAAGGCCGTAAGGATCTGGGGAGATTAAGAGACCTATAAAAGCTTACAGGAATCCTTCGGGTCGGTCCAGGAAGGTACATTCTGTTGGCACTTTGGTTTAGTAATTGATTTAATGGACAACTGCTGTGGGCTTGTATTGAAGTTGGTTGTTTAATTGGCTTTGATTTTACTTTCACTCTGTTGGTTATTGAAATTAGGTCTTATTTATTTTCCATCCCCAATAAATATATTGAACAAAGGTTATAAAGTTTCTTGAAAAATTAGTTTTGTGCCATTAAGATAACTGTGAATTCTGAATGAGAATCTACGGGCCATTGAACTCCAGATTATGGATGGAATGATCGAATTCCAGGATAAACAATCAGTTTAATTTGAGTAAGTATTTCATAAATAAAGTGCAGTTAAGATATGGTTATAGAAATGCTCTATAACTTTCAAATCTAAGAAGGGCTAAATGTTTTAGCTATCTTTGGTTGTTTGTGATGCCAAGGTGATCAAAGATTCTGCTTTCAACTTTTGTAAAACTGATTGATGAAGCAACTGAAACATGTGTTCATCACCTCTGCATCGAAAACCATGAAGTTGCTTCTTGTCTGGATATACTCTTTCTAAAGTACCATTACTTTTTTTCTTGTAGCCGTGCTACATAATGTAGAAAGGAATGGTTGTGCGAACAGAGCCTGATACTACCACTGCAAACCAAAAAAATAGAATGACTTTTATCTTTTAAGTAATTTATTTTTAAGCCTGTGAAATTGTTTCTCAAGTTAAATGCTTATTAGCTTTGATTTTACTATCATGCTTTTTGTTACTTAAATTAACACTGAATTATTGTGTTTAGTTGTGCCATGGCCGGTGACCTACTAATACAAAGTACTTACAGGAGAAATTTTAATTGTTGCATGTTCCAATTTGCAAGGATTTGTTGACAGGCTAATAACAAGTTCCTTCATGTTTACCGATTTTGTTTCTTTAGCTTATACCTGTTTATGGGCTTTTTTTAAATTGAAATGATGGCATAGAACAAGTTTTACTTTTATGGACCTGTAATTTTCCTTTTGTAGTAGTTTGCATTTATGCCCATATTTTCTTTTCCCTTTTTCTGATAGGTGCAATGGCCACAAACAATTCATGTTGAAAAGGCAGAAAATGCAGAATGTTTAGCACATTTAATGTAGCTTCATGCACTTGTAAAAACCTTAATAGTCAGTGGAAATGGATGTTGCTATTTTCTCATACTTAATGTTTTTTTGTTTTTTAATGGGGTCGCTTTTGGATGCTAAAGCGCATTGATTACTGGGGACCAAGCCGTTGCAACTTAACAGTCGGTGGCTTATGAAGATCTCAATAACGAACTCGAACATTTTGTGAGTTAATTGCACCACACTTTCTGTTGGTCCTGGAATGATTTGCATTCCAATTATACTTGTTATCTTACTTCAATTTACTATGGAATCCAGAAGCAGCCATTGTTATTATTTTACCCTTGTTGTGCTATTTTATATATATATATATATGTGTGTGTTCAAACAATTTGCTTTACATGGAATAAAATGGGAAATAAGGAACATGGAATGAAAATATATCAGTGACTATATTGCACAAACTACTACTTATATGGTTAGCAGGGAAATGATTTGTTCTTAAAACGCATCTTATGAAATATATCAAAGTGGCAATACTGCAGAAGCATGTTACCTTGGTATGCGGACACTTCTTTAGTGCTATGCATGTGTTTACCTGTGTTTTCTGCCCTGTCTATTTTTTGGTCTGGACACTTACAATCTGGTCTCTGCCTCTTTTACTATCAATGAATTTTGATTTTTACGAGTTTATTGGCTTTCTATTGGTAATGGTGGATCCCTATGCACAAAATCTAAGGTGAACCTTTGGTGCATGCATGGGCATTTCGGTCAGTGTTTCTTGTGTTGACTTATTTTTGTTGTCTATCTGTTTCTTGTTTCATGCAACCACAACAAGCGTGTCACTTTGTTTTTAACTCTCATTATTGGAACAAGATTCTGGGTGATAAAGGTCTCCCTTGTGGTCAAAACTGATAACTCTTGGTTAATCTGTATGTTTCTGTTTTCTAAAAAAATGAATCTCTTATGTATCTATGGTGATTTATTCTTCTTCCTGGATTTCTGGGCACGTGGGAATGTACATGATGAGTTATTGGATTATGGGGAGTTTAACCTCATTGCTCTATGCCTGACTGCAAATTGACTACATGTTACATGTCTTACCTACATTATTTCATACTTGTTATCTTACTTGCATTTACAACAGAATCCAAATGCGGCCATTTTATTAGTTTATTCTTTTTGTTCTCTTATATTTTGTTTTCAAGTGATTTGTCTTACATGGAACAAAATGGTAAATAACGAACATGGAATATATAAATATATCGAAGTTGTCAATACTGCATGCGCCAGAGTTTTTGTGGTTTCCAGGGAAATAAATTGTTATTAAAACGTGTCTTCTAAAATAAGGGTAGGCTTCTCTCTTTCGTCATTATTTCTATACTATTTGCTTCTTTCAAGGTGAAACAAATAAAATTCGTGCTCTCTCTCTCTCTGCCAGCCTATGCAAAATGGTGTTTTGGTTTTTGCCTCCATCTTTGGATCTGCTGTCAGATTTGATTTACATCTAGTTTCAAGGGGCTTTTTGTTTATTTCTTTACCTTCTATACTCTTTAATTCTTTGGTTGTTGGTCAATGTCCTGATTTGTTGTTTGGATCTGTGCTGATCTGTATTTACTTTGCTTTGGATACTCGCTAGAGAGCTAGGCATGAAGCTGGCATCAAAGCGGATGGCGGCTTTGAAGAAGTCCAAGCTAGAAATGGACTCCGTGTCAACTGGTCTAGGAAGCAAATTGGTGCCAAGCATGTAGTTCTACAATGGAGAACTGCCAGTTCCTTCACTATGTTTGTTCCTGATGGATACAATGAGATCGCACTCGCACCAATGATGAACCTGCCACTTCCTCCCATGTCCAGCATGTCTTCTCCCCCTGCTGTTCAGACACGGATGGGCAACAAATATAATCCTGCAGAGGGCTGCAAGCCTTCAAGTTGGGTGACAAAGTCATCTTTCCTGTGGAGAGTAGGAGCTTGGCAATCCTTTAGCATCATCACAGGATGGTGATCATGGTATGAACAGAACACAAGTTTTTGTGGATTCATTTATAATGCTTTGTCTTCCTTTAAGCCAAATTTTGAATTAGTTGGTACTTGGTTGCAGGCTTTGATGTTGTTAACTGATTTGCCAATTGTTGTTACAAATTCAGATTTCTTCTTAATATTCAAGATAGAGGGCTAATGAATTAAAAGATGTGGTTCTTTCATTGTCTTTTAGAATTGCTCCCTGCTCTCTTCCAAGACAACTTTTTCAACCCACTGAAAAAAGTGAAGCGAACTTTTCTACCAAATCTGTCATTTTCCCTCCCATTTTTCCTTCCACAGCTGTTCTTCCTTCTTCAAATCTCCGCCAGTCGCAGTCGCCATGGCAGCCGCCTGCTGCATCTTTTGGGCTCGCCGGCACCGCCTGTGTCAACCATCGACTCCTATGTTGTCCGTCATGGACTGCTTCACCGCCTCTGGCGGCTACCTGCTTTGCCCGCTGCCACCTACCGCTTGTCACCATCTGCCACTGCTGCTCCGCCCATTCACCCGAACTGGTCACAGTAAAGATCATAGCAAGTTTTGTTTTATCTTTTATCAGTATGTTGTTGGACATGTATGTATCAATATAATTTTTGTTCATTCGGCTAGCATAATCTGATTGGGATGTCTACATGCAGGAAATGAAGTCGTTTCATATGGCCCTCTATGCCCAGCCATTGGAATTCATCGTGTTGTCGCACTCCTGGTTAAACAGCAACGCCCCCTTGGACTGCTGGAGAGGCTACCGTCTAGGGCACGCCACAGCACCCCAGCATTTGCAAGCGCGTACAAATTGGGAGCAGTGAACTAGCAGGCAGTGTATATGAGCGTTTCTGCTTGGTTTAGTGGTGTTGGAAAGATGTCTTGTAATACTCTTCATTTCTATTAGAACTAATTGGCTGTGAATTTGATTTGAGATTCAGATGAAGATGGTTGTGTTGGATCCCCTTTATTCATGAACACAAGTACATTTAACGGTCACTTGTGTAACATAGTACTACTGTTTGGTTTAGCGGTTTGATCACTTATAAGTTATATAAGCAATTTTAAAGTTATATAGCTTGGTGTGTTTGGCAAGAACTAACATGCATTGGACAGAAGTTGGTGTCCCTTAACTTTGAGAAAAAAAAAAGTTGGAAAGTTGACCGAGCAAAATATAATGTTGCCCTCATATAATTTTCATATCTATACGCATGTCTCGTTATTGCCGTTATCATCTTTTTTTCGAAGTTCTTTCTTCCATCATCTTCAGAAGCTCTGCCATTATTGTCGCTACTGCTATCGCCCTTTGGCTGTCATCGTCGTTTGCTGTCTTCTAGCTGAGCTACCACAACGTGACATCACTGGTCCTTTTTTCAGATTTAAATTCGTCGCCTAGCGCTGTTGGCCCTCCTCCATTATTGTCGTTGCCTCCAGCCTCAATCGTCGCCTCCTCTTCCATCGTTAGTGGCATCCCCAATTGACTGTAAGTCTATATATATTGTATATACATATATTGTGTATATATATTAATGGTAGGAAAAAAGTAAAAGAAGTAATATATATTGTATTAATATATTTTTTAATAAATATGTATAATTTATCTAACATTTATAAATTAATTTATATTTTTTTATAAAAAATAATATTTTTATTTATATTATTTAACATCATGTCTATTTTAGTCTTTGTCAAGTTCTGATAACTTATTAGTTTTTACAAAGCAAATACAATTATTAATTAATAATTTAAAAGTACATTTATCTAAACACGTCATCAACTTAAATGTTACACAACTTTTATACTAAAAGTCAACTAACTTAAAAGCTTAAATAAAAAACGCTAAACCAAACAACCTCTAAATTGTTATTACTTTCAATGTATATTGAATAGTGGATACTTTATTTATTCTTCTATATAATTAAGATGTTATGTTATTTGTGTTGAACAACTCTAAAAGTACAGCTATGGGTCTAGCTGTAGCTCCCTTTCTCCACGCTCATCATGTCAAGCAACATAAATGTCCCACGCGAGTAACATATCAGCATTTATACTATTAAATCACATGTTTTCATAAATTTATGTATATTATATAAAAGTGTTACTTTATAATTTTCAAATAAGTTTAGTTTTTCAATCTTATAACACTCCTCGACAAAGTATTTGACTTGTTTTTATTGAATAGATCTTAAAATTTTTAATTTTAATAATTTAGAGAAACTTTCCTAACACTCTCGACAAAACATTTGACTTGTTTTTGATAAATAGATTTTGAAATTTTTAATTTTAATAATTTAATGTTAATTTTGATATGTTTTAATTTTTAATAATTTTTTAACATGCTTTTTATACATAGATTTTCTTACTATTTATTTTGTTTTGTTATTTTTTATTCTCATTTTTAAAATTTTTGAAATAAAAAAGAATATTGTTTTATTTTTATTTCTATTTTAGAAAATTTTGAAAATCTTTCGGAATATTTTGTAAGATTGAAATCTTTGCAAGATTGTGGGATGTTTGGGAATGCTTTATTATAAAGAGCATGTGGTGTTGGGTTGAGTTGCAATTAGGACTAGGGCTTGAGAATGTTTAGGCATTAGGGTTTGAGAATGGTTGAAAGATACGATCGACGGCTTGCTTCCGACGAGGGGGTCTCGCTCCGGCGAAACCCTTGTCTCCAACTCCAATGGCTCCAACGAATTCCTGGTATGTAGGTTCCGACTCTAGCTAGCCTATTCTTTCATACAAATAACCCTTGCGTGTAGATTTTGGCTTTCCATAATTTCGTTCAATTTGCTTGAATGGTTTGATACAGATTTCGAGCAGAAGAAGGAGCTGCTTATTTCTAAACATTGAATCAATGATTTACCACAAAATTGCGTCGGATACCAGCGAGGCAGGCAGGGCATGGCCAAGTATGGCGAAGGCCAACATGAACCTGCCGGCGAGGTATCCGGTAGCTATGGAGTCTACCAGCGGCAGGCGCACTTCAACCGTTGACGTCACGTCGTCGCACGGGTGGTAGAACTTGAGGTAGGAGAGGAACGGCAACGGGTCACGTGAATTGTTGGGCCGGGGACATACCTGGAGAACGTGGACGGCGAGTGGAAGAACGACGGCTTCGGTGTCCACGGATGGCTGAAAATTCTGTGATCACGTTTCTGGGTCTTATGGTGGAGCGTCTGCGGGGGAAGAAGCCCGTTGTCCCCATTTTGGATTTGACTCTTCACCTCACAACCAGCCAGCTGATGCCAGGGTCAAGGCTCAGCCTTCAAGGACGCTATTGAAGGACGCTATTGGGGTTGGGCAATGTACGGGAAATTTGGCTATGCTTTACGTGGGTAGTAAGATCTTTTGAAGAGGCCATGAATTTTTATCTTGTGTTTGTGCTAGACCCTAATGGCAACGAACCGGTTATGGGCATTGAGTGAGACCTGAGAGTTGGTGTATGTCTAACTTTTTGATTGGCCATGAATGGGAAATTTGTATCTGTGCTCTATTTGGGTTGGAAAATATGAATGCTTTTGAAGATCCATGAATCGTATTTTGTGTTTGTATTGATATACCGATGGCTTCAAACTGCCAAATTTCAAATGTTTTTGGTATTTACCATATTTTTGGCTGTTTGTAATCTCCCCTTTCCTTTTTAGCCAGAACACCCCTGTGCAGGATGTTTTGAAACTTACTCAGCATGACTGGTGGTTATTTTAAATGGAATGAGTAGAAGCTGGTAGAGAGGATACTGATTCTGTTGGATGAATCACTACTTGCGTCCGGGTTTCATGTTTTAGAGACAGCTTCGGTGCTGCCCCTTGCTTCAAATTTAAAATGAAGGCAAGTTCAATGCAGAATTTTTATGTCGCTTATGACGTCAAGGCTGTTGGCAGAATTAGATGTCCATGGCCCAATAAAATGGATTGTGCAGCTGCATCATGCCCTTAATATTTTTTGTGATTTGGTCATATTACCCGTGAGCAGGTTGTCTCACATTTTTTTCTTTTTTTGTTTTTGCCAGGGCACAAAATTCTCTGTTTGATCCGAGAAAGAAAAAAGCAAATCCTAAGTATTTGGATTTGAGTTACACTTTTAGCCATGCCGGACCTGTTGGCTATTGGATTCATAATTCGTGATTGCTGATAAACTTTAACAAAAAACTTGATTTATCATTCTTGGTTTATTATTTTATTTTATTTATTTTTTTGTCAGCATCTAGTTGATACTCTGTACCTTTAAGCAGTGATGTATGGATATGCCACTGGGTTGATAGAAGGTAGGGCAAGTTAGAAAGTGCAAAATTATGGCTCTTCTGTTGGCAGCCCTATTCTACATAGAGTCATAGACACACACAAACACACAAATACAACTTACCTTATAATACTTGCATTTCATATTTATACAGATAAATGGTTTTATTTCTGAAGTATTTTGAATACATAAATTTTGGCAAATCTACCATCTAATGGACTTCTCTTGAGCTGCATCTCACCTTCCCTAGCCCTGGTGACCTCCAATGGCCTACCCTTCTTCTTCCCCAACTCAGACGGTTCCCTGGTATGTAGCTTTGCACTTCACAGGCCCTTTTTGATTCTTTCCCTGATTGGATGAGACCCCTTCGCTGATACCACAACTTCGTTGAGTGCCTAATTGTTGTGCCTTTTATGCAACTCCTCTACCACTCTCTCCCTCTCTTTCTGGAGCAAGGAGAGGTTCTATATGGAGCTCTGGTGTGACCTCCAGTAACACTGATTTCCTTTAGCACTTTCTATTCATATCCTTTGATTATCTTTGGCACAAATAGACATTTCTATTTACCTTTGACCCTGATTAGTTATGGCGCAAAAATGACACAGCAGGCTGTATGATTCCATTGCATGGCACAAGTGTAGTTGAGTTTGTTTGCCATCTGCACTGTCCATTGCAAATATGGAAAAGTTGACACCAGTTATTCATCATTTTGATGTCCACATGGTATGTGGTGAGAATTGTCCACCTGCTAATCTGATGTGCTCTGCTTTCTCTCCCCCCCCCCCCCCCCCACGGCGGGGTTAGCCCAAGAAGGATGAGTACGTAGCGAAGACACCGGGCAGGGGCTGTGTCCAGTTGCCTGAGAATGCTGTGGGTTCCGCTGCTGTTGGTGGTGTTGGAGCGTTGGTTGTTGTGGGTGAGGGAATGCTGCCAGTGAAGTGTTGGGGAAGGCCATCAGGATCTGGTGAGATTAAAAGACCTAGAAAAGCTTACAGGAAAACTTCTGGTCGGTCCAGGAAGGTACATTCTGTTGGTACTTTGGTTTAATAATTGATTTAATGGACAACTGCTATGGACTTGTGTTGAAGTTGGTTGTTTTATTGGCTTTGATTTTACTTTCAAGCCGTTTGGTTATTGAAATTAGGTCTTAATTATTAGCCGTCCCCAATAAATTTATTGAACAAACCTTATAAAATTTCTTGAAAAGTTAGTTTTGTGCCATTAAGATAACTGTGAATTCCAAATGAGAATCTATGGGCCATTAAAATCCAGATTAGGGATGTAATGATCGAATTCCAGAATAAAAAAACTGTTTAATTTGAGTAAGAGTAAATAAAGTGTGGTTAAGATAATTATAGAAATGCTCCATAATTTTCAAATCTAAGAAGTGCTAAATGTTTTTGCTATCTTTGGTTGTTTGTGATGCCAAGGCGATCAAAGATTCTGCTTTCAACTGTTGTAAAACTGATTGATGGAGCAACTGAAACATGTGTTCATCACAAACAATGAGGTTTCTTCTTGTCTGTATATACTTTCTAAAGTACCATTACTTCTTTTCTTGTAGCTGTGCTACATAATGTAGAAAGGAATAGTCCTGCGAACAGACCCAGATACTATGCAAACCAAAAAAATAGAATGACTTTAGTTTTATCTTTTAAGTAATTTATTTTTAAGCCTGTCAAATTATTTCCCAACTTAATTGTTTTTTAGCTTTGATCTTACTGTCATGCTATTTGTTTCTTAAATTAACACTCAATTATGGTCTTTAATTGTGCCATGGCCTGTGACCTACTAATACAAAGTATTTACAGGAGAAATTTTAATTATTGCATATTCTAATTTGCAACGATTTCTTGACAGGATATTAAATTGCTTCATGCTGACCAATTTTTGTTTCTTTTGCTTATGGCTGTTTATGGGCATTTTTTTTAATCGAAATAGTGACATAGAACAAGTTTTACTTTTATGGATCTGTAATTTTTCCTTTTGGAGTAGTTTGCATTTAAGCACATATTTTCTTTTCTCTTTTTCTGAGAGATGCAATGGCCATAAACAATTCATGTTGAAAAGGCAGAAAATGCAGAATGTTTAGCACATTTAATGTAGCCTCATGCACTTGTAAGAAACCTTATTAGTCATAGTGCAAATGGAACTTGTTATTTTCTCTTACTCTAATTGGGTAGACTGATTTTTGTTTTTTAATGGCTTTTGGATGCTAAAGCGCATTGATTACTGGGGACCAAGCAGTTGTAACTTAACAGTCGGTGGCTTATGAAGATCTCAGTAACGAACTTGAACATTTTGTGAGTTAATTATGCTCCGCTTTCTGTTGGTCCTGGAGTGATTTGCATTCCAGTTATGCTTGTTATCTTACTTCCATTTACTATGGAATCCAGAAGCAGCCATTGTTATTATTTGCCCTTGTTGTGCTATTTTATATATATATATATATATATATACTCAAACAATTTGCTTTACATGGAATAAAAGGGGAAATAAGGAACATGGAATAAAAATATTTCAGCGGCAATATTTGCACAAACTACTAGTTTTATGGTTAGCGGGGAAATGAATTGCTCTTAAAATGCATCTTATGAAATATATCAAAGTGGCAATATTGCAGAAGCATGTTATCTTGGTTTGCCAACACTTCTTCATTGTTATGTGTGTGTTTACCTGTGTTTTCTGCCCTGTCCATTTTTTTGGTCTGGACACTACCCCATTTTTTTGGTCTGGACACTTACAATCAGGTCTCTGCCTCTTTTACTATCAATGAATTTTGGTTTTTACATGTTTATCGGCTTTCTATAGGTAATGGTGGATCCCTATGCATGAAATCCGAGGTGAACCTTTGATGCATGCGTGGGCACTTCAGTCAGTGCTTCTTGTGTTGACTAATTTTTGTTGTCTATCTTTTTCTTCTTTCATGCAAGTACAAAAAACATGTCATCTTGTTTTTGACTCTCGTTATTGGAACTGACATTCTGGGTGATAAAAGATCCCCCTTGTGGTAAAAACTGATAACTCTTCTAGCCTTTTTGGTTAATCTGTATTTCTCTGTTTTCTCAAACAATGAATCTCTTATCTATCTATTGTGATTTATTCTTCTTCCTGGATTTCTGGGCACATGGGAATGTACATGATGAGTTATTGGATTATGGGGAGTTCAACTTCATTGCTCTATGCCTGACTGCAAATTGACTACATGCTACATGTCTTATCTACATTACTTTATACTTGTTATCTTACTTGCATTTACAACAGAATCCAAATGTGGCCATTTTATTAGTTTATTCTTTTTGTTCTCTTATATTTTGTTTTCAAGTGAAATGTCTTACATGGAACAAAATGGTAAATAATGAACATGGAATATAGAAATATATCGAAGTTGCCAATACTGCATGCGCCAGAGTTTTTGTGGTTTCCAGGGAAATAAATTGTTCTTAAAACATGTCTTCTAAAATAATGATAGGCTTCTCTCTTTCGTCATTATTTCTATACTATTTGCTTCGTCAAGGTCAAACAAGTAAGATTCGCTCTCTCTCTCTCTCTCTCTCTCTGCCAGTCTTTTCCAAAACAGTGTTTGGGTTTTTGTCTCCATCTTTGGATCTGCTTTAAGATTTGATTTGCATCTAGTTTCAAGGGGCTTTTCGTTTATTTCTTTACCTTGTATAAATTCTTTGGTTGTTGGTCGATGCCTTGATTCTTTGTTTGAATATCTGCTGCTCGGTATTTACTTTGCTTTGGATACTCGCTAGAGAGCTAGGCATGAAGCTGGCATCAAAGTGGATGGCAGCTTTGAAGAAGTCCAAGCTAAAGATGGACTCCGTGTCAACTGGTCTAGGAAGCAAATTGGTGCCAAGCATGTAGTTCTCCAACACTTCTGGTTATTATCATGGAGAACTGTCAGATCCTTCACTATGGTTCTGGTGGATACAATGAGATCGCATTCGCACCAATGATGAACCTGTCACTTCCTCCCATGTCCAGCATGTCTTCTCCTCCTCCTGTTCATGCACGGATGGGCAACAAATACAATCCTGCAGAGGGCTGCAAGCCTTCAAGTTGGGTGACAAAGTCATCTTTCCTGTGGAAAGTGGGAGCTTGGCAATCCTTTAGCATCATCACAGGATGGTGAACATGGTATGAACAGAACACAAGTTTGTGTAGATTCATTTATAATGCTTTGTCTTCCTTTAAGCCAAATTTTGCATTAGATGGTACTTGGTTGCAGGCTTTGATGTTGGTAACCGGTTTGCAATTGTTGTTACAAATTCAGATTTCTTCTTAATATTCAAGAGTGAGGGCTAATGAGTTAAAGATGTGGTTCTTTCATTGTCTTTTAGAATTGCTCTCTCCTCTTCCAAGACTACTTTTTTTACCCACTGTGAAAAAAGTGAAGCAAACTTTTCTACCAAGTCTGTCCTTTTCCCACCCATTTTTCCTCCATAGTTGTTCTTCCTTCTTCAAATCGCCGCTGGTCATCCTTCCGAATCTCTGCTGGTCGCAATCGCAGGCGCTGCCTGTGTCAACCTTCGCCTTCTACGTCATCCGTCACGTCTGCCGCCAGCCTCTTGCTATGCCTGCCGCCGCCTACTGCCTCTCACCACCTGCTGCTGCTGCTCCGCCCATTCACCTGAACTGGTCACAGTAAAGGTCTTAGCAAGTTTTATATAGTTTCTATCAATACGTTGTTAGACATGCATGCAAGTACTAGTATAATTTTTGTTCATTTGGAGATCTGTGTTTGGATATCGTTTAGGATTTTGATGTTATTTCATCACTTGAGATTGTATGTTTTGTTGTTTTATCACTTGGGATTGATGATTTTTGCACTGATTAAACTTTTTCAACGAGGGTATGAATGTGAACCATGAAATATGTTAATTTTGTACTCTTTTTAGTTTTTAGTAGTCTAATGGCTATTGCAGTTTTTAGTAGCTGAGTGGCTAATTGTAATCACATCATTATTGGTATGAAAAGATCTCGAGTGTTCTAACTATTATGTTCATGACCCTACTGGTAAAAAATGTCTCTTTTGTGTTTTTGAATCATCATTCTTGTGTATGCCTTAGTCAAGTTCTTATTATTTTCAATTTCTAGAGGCTTATATAATTCTCCTGTCATGGTTTGGATATTCCTTCAATTAGTATATGTTTTTTTGGATATTATTTTCTTTTTGTCCCAATTTCCTTATATTTGAAATTGTCAGTTGCACAGCTCATCATCAGCCACCATCTTTGCCACATCTTCTCATCCATATTCTGTTCTGGTCACCGGCCACTTTACCTGCCTCTCGCCGGTTGTTTCTTGTCCTACCACATTGGCCACCCAGTCTCATTTTAAGCCACCATCTTCACCAATCCCTCACCCCTTACAAACTTCCTTTGTCTTTTAACTCATGTTTTTCTTCATCATCTGCCCACTGAAGTAAAAAGATGTGGCATAGATGGTGATCGATAACGAGGGTTTTTGGGAGATGGATTATAGTGTATAGAGGAATAATTTGTTGCTATAGGTGTCTTTATTTTTTCTGTTTTTGGTAAGCTATAGGCTTTTCTTTAGGTCAAATAAATAATAATCATGCTAGCATGTCATGAAAGATTAAAAATAGTGAGCAAATGCACTTAGTTGCTCTTTTCCTTTTCATAACAGATGCTTAATTGTGTGTGTGCGGGTATGGGAAAGCAATTATTGATGCCACACGGTAGTTGATCTGTGGATTCATGTGCATGGTACCGTTAACTCTTGCATTTAAAAGTCTCTCTCTACCATACCATTTCACATGCTCTATTTAGTCTTGCCTATCATTCTACATTTTTGCTCTCATGATTCTTTTTAACCCACTGCTTGCAGAATTTGTTGATGTTGTGGGCACGGTTGCTCTAACTGTTTCTATGAATCTGTTGTGGAACCAAGCATTTTACCTTGGTTTGCCAACAATTCCTTATTGCTATGTGTGCGTTTGCTCATGTTTTCTGCCGTCTATTATTTGGTTTGGATATGTAATAGCGAAGCGAACTATTAATTTTTACAAGTTTGTTGGTCTTCTTAGGTAATTGTGGGTCTTTTGTTGTTTGCATCGAGTGTAAGCCCTAGAAGAAGCCAGTGAAGTCAATGGTATCAAGCGACAGAATATTCTTAGTATAGTTATGTACTTATGTATGAGGGGTATAATAGGAAATGTGGAGTCTTTTATTTCCCTTGTAATATCCGCCCATAATGTCTATAAATAGAAGACATCAGGCAGCCGTTTGAGAGACAATCATTTATTCTACCGTGCAAGTGTAGTGTGTGTGAGAAAAGCTAGAAAAAAGATAGTCTTTGTAATCTCCAAGATTGATTGTACTCGTGTGTGTGTGTGTGTGTGAGGGACTCTTGTGTACTGGTTTCATCACTTCTTTAGTGGATTTCTCAGAGGATCTGAAGGCTGGATGTAGGACCGATTTATGCGGTCTGAACCAGTATAATTCTTGCTGTCTTCGCTGATTGGTTTGGTTCTCTTTCCTAGTTTAATTCTATTTTCAATTCTGTCTTTTATTTTCTGTGCATTGGTTTGTATCCGGGTGAGGGAGTTTTGTGTATTGGCATTGAATTGAGTGATCCTAAGAGCCCCTAATCATAACAGGGTCCCTATGCATTAATCCAAGTGATCCTTTGATGCATTCATGAGTACATATGTCAGTTTTTTCTTTGACTAATTTTTGCTGTCTTGTGTTTTTCTTGTTTCATGCAACCTTGGAAAGTGTCTCATACTGTTTTCAACTCTCAGGATTGGCACCGACATTCCAGGTGATGTAGATCCCACTTTGGGTAACAAACTGATAGCTCATCTAGCCTTTTCAGTTTATCTGTTTGTCTCTTTTTTCTGGAAAAATGAATGTCTGTCTGTGTTAGGTGATTTATTCTTCTTCCTGGACATCTGTGCGCATGGGAATGTCTCTGAGGTGGTGTACCTCAATTTCCATTTGTGCTGGAGTGGTTTGCATTCCTTTGTACTTGTTATCTTACCTCCATTTAAAAGTTTACAACAGGATCCAAAAGCGGCTGTTCTTTTATTTTACCCTTTTTGTTCCCTTATATTTTTTGTTTTGAACTGATTTTTTTTCATGGAAAAAAAATGGTAAATAACAAACATGGATATAGCAAAGTTGCCCATATTGCCCCTCCACTATGTTCTTGGTGACGGAGAACTGGGGGCAAGAGGGGGGATCTGGTGGCAGGCCCGAAGTGCCGAAAGCGCCACAGGCACAGTGGCCGGAACATTTAAAGAAAGCCTGTGGAAGTCTTTGTTTCGGTGATGTCAATGGCAGACTTCTTCCCATTTCAGTCTGTCTTGACCATCCCCTGCCATTGCTCTTAAAATATGTCTTGTAGAATAATTGTAAGCTTCTCGTTTTCTTATTTTTTTCCAAACTGTTCACTTCTTTCAAGATCAAACAAATAGGATTCGTGCTACCTGTTCTGTGTCTGTGTCTGTCTGTCTCTCTCGGGCGGTCTTGGCAAAACTTTGCAAACCATATTAGGGTTTTTGCCACCATCTTTTGATCTGCTGTAGGCTTCGGTTTCCTTCTAGTTTCAGTGGGCTTTTTGTTTGTTTGTTTGCCCTTTATACTCTTTAAATCTTTCTAGGTTAATGCCGATCAAACAAGGAAAGGAGAGTTTCTGGTTTGAGGTCCGAGCAATTTCGTTCCATTGATCAGCTGAAGAGAAGGGGGTGGTGTTAATTTCTTTGTTTCTTTTTTTGTTTTCTTTCTTGTTCGAATTGTTTTCGGTCTTGTTTTTAATTCTATTCTCCTTTTGCTTGTTTTTCAGGAAAGGAAGGAGACAATTGAGGGTTTCAGTAATGATTGGAAGACTCAATTGACTGCTTGCTACTGAGGTGGAGGGATCACAATCTGACCAATTATCCGACCCATCGATGACCCTATGGTTATCCCACAGCCCTATTAATGTCTAATTTTGGCAAATCTCGCATCCAATGGATTTTTTTTTTTTTTCCTGTGCTGCGATATAAGTTTTAGTAGGATTTGCAGCAAGCAGTGGGACCTGGTGGCCAGCCTGAAGTACTGGTTGGCCCACGTTCACAGTGGCCGGAACAGTTACAGAGATCCTGCAGAAATCCATTCCCAATGGTATAGGTTTTCTTTTCTCCCATCAAATTGGATTATATTTTCTCTCTTTGTGGGTGTCTTTCCCTGTTGAAGTTTATCAAACCTGAACAGTGGCCAGGGAAAAGCAAAAGAAAGATGAATTTGATTGAATGATTCATTCCAGCCAATTAAAGGCCATAATTTGATTTGCCATCGTCCTGTACTGGATTGTACGGTTTCCCAGAATAGGGTTTTTGACTGCTTAAAGACACGCTTACTTTTGAACTTCTTTTTTGTTCAAGTTTTATTTTGTCAAATCTAAGCTTCTAATGTCAACAGGGATGCTGGTGAGACTCAACTTTTAACTTTTTCATTTTGGTGTAATTTGCTAAAAAACCTATACTTTCTTTCTTTTCTTTTTTTCGTGATAAATGCAATGGCCATTGAGACGTTCATCGTAACAAGGTGTAAAAAGCGATATGCTTAGCTCATTTAATGTAGAAGCCTCTTGCACTTGTAAGAATATGCACATAGAGGCATGCTACATTGAATAGTTGAAAGCAGAACCCAATTATTAATTCCTATCTATGGTTCCAATTATGGATCGCCCGTAAGTGATTATGCTCATGGTTGATTCTTCATGTCAGATTATTAATTTCTTGGATTCATGAAATGCGTATGGACTTATAGGTCTGGCATCACCTTTTAGATATGGTATAATTTGATGGTAGAGTTGGTCAAATGTTACCATGCTTCTGCGGACTTCGAATTTCAAGGTCAGAGCACTTTCATTCCATCAATCGGCTGAATAAGAAGTGTTAATTTCTTTCTTTGTTTCCTTTCTTGTTCTAATTGTTTTCGGACCTCTTTTTAATTCTATTCTCCTATTGCTTGTTCTTCCGGAAAGGAAGGAGGCAATTGAGGGTTTCAGTATGATTGGAAGACTCAATTGACTGCTTGCTTCTGAGGCGGAGGGATCACAATCTGACCAATTGTTTCTTTGTTTCCTTTCTTGTTCTTATTGGCTGTTTCAGTTTTTTTTTTTCTGTTTAACTATTAAGTGTATTCCTATTCTCTCTTGTACAGGCCATCTTTCCCTTGCATAGGCTTATCACTTTTTGTCTATTTTCTCTATGTATATTGAAAACCATAATTTCTGCCATGTTTTTCATTTTTTTGCAGCTGGTTCTAAATATATAACAACCTTAGTTTTATCTTTGGTGTTGTTCAGTTGCAAAATTGTTGGAATGAGTTAATTGTAATATAGAACAACTCCTTTCTGCTTTCTCTATATGTTGCTTATTGTAATATGGAAGGACTTCAATTTTATTGTTGAAGTAATTTAGTTTAAGCCTTGCTAAATTGTTGAAATGAATTAATTGTTTATTAGCTTTGATTTTTTACTTTCGCGCTATTTGTTACTAGCTATCAGTTGTAGTCTTTAGTTGTGCTATGGCCCTTGAGCTACTAATACACAGTACTTATTATATGTTGCTTCATGTTGCCTATGGGCAATTTTCAATTGCTAATGACTGGAAACAAGTTTTACTTTTTTACCGACATAACTCAGTTTTTAAGTTGGTGTTAAATTTTATACATAAGAAATCTGTAGTAGTAGTTTATGATGGACCAACGTATTGTGTTGCAGAATTGCTGTGGCATGTGGTGGAGCATATTTCCGTTGGTGCTAGAACAATTTCCAATCCAGTTAGAGGCTGTTTGGCTTACCCTTTTTAATTGAAGCTTTTAAGTTAGTTAGTGATTAGTATAAAAGTTCTGTAGTGTTTAAATTAATAGTGTGTTTGGATAAATATGCTTTTAAGCTGTTAGTTAATAGTTATGTGTTTGGTTTGTAAAAGCTAATAAGTTGTCAAAACTTGACAAAAAGACTAAAATAGATACAATGTTAAATAATACAAATAAAAATTATAAAAATATTATTTTTAATGAAAAATAGATAAATTATAATTACTTATTAAAAAATATATCACTATAATATACATACATCCTTTATTTTTTTTCTACCATTAATATATATACAATATATATATACCTGTAAGTGTATATACACTTACAGGTTGGGGACGCCACTGGAGGAGACGGCGATCGAAGCTGAAGGCGGCGCTTGATGAGGCGATGGCGATGGCTGGAATCAGATGAGGCGATGGTGCGACCCATCAGCTGAGGCGATGGCTCGATCGAGGCTAGAACTAGATGAGGCGATGGCGCGATCGAGGCTGAAACGAGATCAGGCGATGGCTCAACCCACCAACACGAGCTGCTTGTGGCGGCCCAGCTGCACGACGACGATGGTGATAGCAGTATGGAGGAGAGGTGACGGCAGCAGTGACGGTAATGGCAAAGCACAGCTTCGAAGAAGATGATGGAGAAGAGAGCTTGGTATGTAGGATATTTTGATATTTTTGTTGGTCAACGATGTAGCGTTTTCTAGCAAAGCTGGGGAGTACCAGCTTTTGCTAAACGCTGCTATAGTAGCGTTTCAGTAGATAGCGTATAAATTGAAACTCTAAGCCAAACATTTAATCATCAAACGCATCATAGCAGATCAGCTGCATAAATGGCTTATACGCGGTCAAACCGCTAAGCCAAACAGCCTCTTAGTCGTCTTCTTTTTAGTTGCATTTACTGCATGCACTAGAACTCTTTCTCTGGTTAGAAGGGAAATAATGGTGGCATGAAGATGTCCAAACTGTTCATGCACGAAGTTTATTTTCATTTGGGGAGTTGAGAGTGTGTCTTACTTTTCAGTGGCCATGGCTGGAAATTTTGTAACTGTATATATGATTTGATTGACTCAAAGAGAGCTAATTCATATTTAAGAATTATAATTCCTAATTTCCTTACCTTTCATCTATATAAAGAGATATTCATATTTATTAATGTTTTAAATTTTTAAGTCCGGCAGGTAATCTAAAATGAGGAGTGTTAATAATTTAAGAATTATAGATAAATAAAGAATAATTTGGAACATATGTTATAGTCAATAAACTTATTTCTGTTATTATTATTAATGAGAAAATTGAAATAAAAGCTTTTCTTAAGTGCAGGGAGATTTTGAAGTAATATTTAATGGTATTGTATTTACTGTAATTTTAAAAATATAAGAGGTTCAGTCAAAATAAGACAAAACTGAGGGAGGTAAACGTAATTAAGAAAAAAATTGGCATTTCCTATATAAGGCATCGGGGGTCTAGAACTTTCAAGCTCTATTTACTCAAAAAGGAAGGAAAGGGTTTTCTAAGAGGCTGAAGAATCAATCTGCATCCCGAGCGGAGAAGAAGGTTGAGTTAATTTCTTTCATTCTCTGCTTGCTTCAATACTTGTTTTAATTGTAGTCTCTCCTATTGCTGCTTTCTCTCCAGGAATTGAAGGAGATTGTTTAGGGTTTCAAAATGATCGAGACACTCCATCGACCGCTTGTTCCGACCTTGTTTCCCACCCTCCGACCACCAGCGGTCGTCCCCCCGCCCTGTTCACGTCCAATTCTGGTATCCAACGGATTTTGCGTTGAAGGAGAGCAACGGAGCAGTTCAAGAAAGCCTGTGGAAATCCTTGCGTCCTCCATTCGTGGATGCAAACCCTGCGGTCTGGCTTAATAGTACCCTTCGGGGGATATTGTCCGCCTCAACCAAAGGTATAGGCTTACTTTTCTCCCATCAAAATCGGTTGTTTTCTCTTTCTATTTGTGAGCGTTTTTCTCTGATCAAGTGTGTGAAACCTGGCCGGTGTGGCCAGGGAAAAGCAAGAGAATATTATGAATTTCATTGAATGATCCATTCCATCCCATCCCATCCCATCAAAGGCCATACTTTGCTTCGCCATGATGGCATGGTTTCCTGATGAATTTGGCATCTCCGTTTGTGGTGGTTGTGGTGGACATCCTAAGTCACAGTGGTAGGAATCAATCCACTCTTCTCTTAGGGTTTACGTATTGTTTTTGTATAATGTTGTTTTGGCATAACACGCCATGCTTTTGCTAAAGAATAATGTTTCATACTGATAAGAATTTTCTCGCAAACAAGCCCTAGATGCGTAATATCCCCTTTATAGCAACTAAATCTACATGAACTGAAGTTGGGAATTGTTTACCACAAGGTGCCATCAGACGTAGGTAAATAAATAAAAAGCACTCATGCTTTAAGAGTGTTTTTTTGAAGACACAAGGTTTCACTAATAATCCCTTCTCATATTGTCTGTATTCCATGCATGCAGAAATGTCGCATTCGTCCATTTGCAACAACCATACCGAACACTCCTCTCCTTAAAAAGTTAATCAGATTATGTTCATCTTATCAAAGGCTGCCTATTCAGCTACATAATTAGCGAGGACTTGAGTTTTTAAGGCTGATAGTGGTTTATTATGGATGCCAAATTCACCCATCTAAGGATACGTCCAAATCTCAAATAACTCTCAAGTCTCAACCATTTTGCAAGCAAGTTCTCCCTATCCCGAATCCATCTGAACCTTCTGACTCACCTCGCCTTTCCCCAAATCTTTGTTGCTTTGAGATTCGAGTGAGTATGCATGCAGAATCAGTTGGATTGATCACTTGAGTCTCTTTATCATGCATTGCATGTCTTCATCAATGGGTAAACCACTTGATCCTCATCTGTTCTTTGTCTGCACTGCCTGCTAGGTACATGCAATATGGTTTGTACAGTATTCTTGTTGTTCCGTAGTTGGATAGTCTGTGTTATTCATTTACTTGAGTGGGTTGTGGTTAAGTTTTACATCGTATGTTTTCCTTCTCTTTTGTTCACTTCATATGATACTGACTGTATTCATACATTCAGAGGACAGCGAGGACTGCAAAGCCATTTGATATCCTTTTGAAACTCAACTTTGGTGAAGGTTGCAGTTGTGTGTGTACACAAATCAAGTTCACCGTTGATTTTCAGGTGAAACTATTTTTCATATTCTTTTTTTTTTTTTTGCATGACAGAAATGGGGATCGTTTAGGTTTTTTTTTTTTTTTTCATGTGTGCCTTTGTATTTCAGGTAAAATTACTAAATCAACTCAGAAACATAAATTACATACTTGTTACATAAATTACATAAAATTTTGAAGGCCGTAAGAACTGAACTGATATTGGTTGTATGTAGATGTATCTGTGAGACTGCTACATTTAGGTGATGTTTTATTCAATAGATCTGGGGTCATGAGCACCTTTCGGAGAATTAACTTAATTCACTGGTCTCCCATTAAAAAAAACAAATATGTATATATCTACATGAACGGAAAGCTCCACATTATAAGCAGGATGTAGCTGGCTTTATAAACAAGTGACAGCTCATGTAAAATAATAGCAATTTAGGTATGAACTACGAAATATACTAGTATCTAGAAGACGCCTTTTCCGGAGGATCTTTTTTAAGATAAGAATCGGATCAAATTTGAATCAGGTCTTTCTCAGTTTAACTCTTAATTGCATTCCATTTCTTTCTTGTATAGGTTATCTTCCTCTTGCTTAGGCTTATGACTATCTATACTCTGTCTCCTTTAGATATATCATAAATCCTAATTCACTTTCTTGGCAGGGATTTGTTTACTCATTCACCTTTTTTACCTTTTTGCAATAGAACTAAATATCGAGCAACTTCAATTTTATCATTGGAGTAACTTCGTTCTATAAGCTTAGATTTTACTTTCATGCTATTTGTTGCTGAAATTAACTCTTAACTATAGTCTTTAGTTGTGCTATGGCCCTTGGCCTTCTAATACAAAGCACTTGTAGGATAAAGTGCAATTATTGTATGTTCTAATTTGTATTAGTGTTTGACTTTACTGCCACGTTTTCCATTCCAGTTGTACTCTTTATCTTAGTTCCATTTACAGTGGAATCCAGAAGGTGGTCTTGTAATTATTTAGCTCTCTTTGTAATTTTATATTTCATTTTCAGATGATATGTTTTATGGCGAACAAGATGAGAAAGAGGGAACATGGAATATAGAAATATATTAAAGTTGCCCATATTGCATGCACCACAACTTTTCCTTGTAATGGATCTTACGAAATGAATCAAATGATGGGCTTTTTGTTTCTGCTTTTTTGCTAGACCGTAGGCTTATTTCTAGGTCAAGTAATCCTTGGGCCCTCTCTCTCTCTCCAACCCCCCCCCCCCCCCCCCCCCAAAAAAAAAAAAAAAAAAAAAAAAAATTGAGGTTTTTGGATCTGTGCAGCAGGATTTGATTTCCACCTATTTTAAAGGGGACTTTTGTTTGGTTCTGTATCTAAAATATTTGGTTGTTGGGTGACGTCTTGATTAGCCGCTTGGATCTCAGTGAGTCTGTATTTAACTGTTATGGATGCTTGCACAGGGAGATAGGCATGGCATTGAGCTTCAGGACTAATGGTGGCTTGAAGAAGTCCGTATGAATCCATTTGCAACTGGTATGGGCAGCAAATCCAAGCCATGCAGTGTGTTCATGGTTGATATGAAGCTCGTTATTATTAATGGTGAAATCTCAAGAGTAGGCATCTATGTAACTTTTGGGTGGGGCCATGAATGGGAAATTTGTATCCATACTTCATGCGGGTAGGAAAATATGAAATTTGTGTAAAATTTATCTGTAGCTTTAACTTTAAGTGACTTGACTGAATTTGGCTTAGATTATCACTCCTGTTGTGTAGAATCTCTCTTTAAAATTGTGTAAAACTTCCATTTCCCCTTGCTCTTGTTCAGTAAGTAAAATATGTGTTGTTTTTTATCCGTTATATGGAATCTCTCTCTCTTCAAATTTTATCTGTTGATTTTTTTTATTTCAAACGCTAGTTACCGTTTGAGGTTATGATTGTCTTTGCTTCGGGTCGCGGGGTGTGGTTTGGTCTATGGGTTGCTTTGGGCTTTGGATTATTGGGCTTGCTTAGTGGGCAGGTGTTTTGTAATAGAAGTGCTTGCTTTGCTTAAAAAGCTATATTTCATTTGAATCTCATTTGTGCTACTAAATCAATATTTCTTTTTAAATATATGGATTGTGTAGGAAATTTATTTTATAACCTTTTATTTTCCGTTTTGTTTCTCTTTTACCTCTCAATGATGAGAAAATGAATTTTTTTTCTCTTTTCCACTAAACATCTGAATAAAGTGAATATTTTATTAGTTTTTTTTTTTTTCTCTTTTATACCTCTCAACGCATTTTTTAAAAAAAAATTTAGACAAATATTTTAATAGTTTTTTTTGTTTTTGCTATAAAATAACACTAATTCTTTTTATATAATGAAAGAGATGTTTGGTGGAGGTAGAGTTTAAAATAATATTATAGAAGTATGGTAGTTATAGTAATTTAAAAATATAACTAGTCAGATAAAAAAAGAACAATGCAACTAATAAATATTTTACCATTTTGTGTGTACATATAAGTGTGATCGGTGTTTAATATATCTTATCTCTCTAAATTATACTAAAGATGAGAGTTTAATGTTTTTAGATAAGAAGATGGAGTTTGATTCTTTCAAAGTTTAAAATAATTTCTTTACATCAATGGGCCAAATAAGAAAAAAAAAAAAAAAAAACTAGAAGGAGAATAAGGTTTGTGAATTTATTTCTTTATATAAGGCATTGTAAATTACCCTTAAATCTTATTCCATAACTTTGCAAATGATCTCTTTAAACATTATTGTCATTTATTTATTATAAATAACATTTCATTTCAACAACCTCTAACTCTGGAGATTTCTTTTAGATATTTTATCTAGCAATAAATTGTGAAGGGTGCTGAATTACTTTTGGACAACCTTTATCGCTCTATTCAACAATTGTGTTAATTATTAACTATTATCACAAATTTATAGAATAAAATATAAATTATAGAGAAACAAAAATATTACAAGCATAAAAAAGAAATATAATAAAAGTTAATTTAATAATTTTTATAAAATTTTTAAAACACTTATTTTAAAAGTCCTTTTTTTTTCCTGTATAATAACACTAATTTATTTTTTACATGATAAAATATATTGCAAAGTCTGGCAAAGACCACTAGAAGGAGGGAGAGTTTGAAAAAATATTAAAAAAGTAGGATACTTACAATACTTTTAAAAATATAAGGGTCCTATCAGAAAAGACCAAAAAAGGAGAGGAATAGCGTAATTAAGAAAAGTTTACACTTTTGCCTATATATCTAGCAGCTGTCTGACTTGCCCCGTCCGCTCATATAGAGTCATAGTATAACCATAACGTACTCTCTCTCTCTCTCTCTCTCTCTCTCTCTCGGTTTAGGGTTTAAAATTTTCGTAAGACGAAGTTAGGGTTTGGAATTCCTTACAAGTGAGAGCAATTCCTTTCGCATCCATCGGCCGAATAAGGAGAAGAGAGGAGGAAGGTGTTGTAAGTTTCTTTATTTCTTTCAAATCTCGTTCTAATTATTTTGTGACTTGTTTAATTGTATTCTCCAATTGCGTGTTCTTCAGCAAACGAAGAACGGAATTTAAGGTTTCAGATTGATTGAAGGCCGGTTGCTTCTGAAGAGGTCAAACCAATTGGTCGGTTGTCTAGGCTAACCACAGAGGAAGAGTTGGCATGGATTCGGAGGCGGCCGCCGGCGGAGAACCGGCGGCGAGGTGGGGGATCTGGTGGCCGGGCAGAAGTACTTTGAGTGCCACATGCACGGTGGCCGGAACGGTTCAAGAAAGCCTGTGGAAATTGTTGACCTTCTCTCTTGTCCCTAAAATTTCTTTTGGTTTAGGGACTCTTTTATCAGCACAGCTGAAGGAAAGGTTATGCTGGCTTATTGTATTCACTGTACTCTCTGACCAGGATAAAGAGGTTGTTTAGTTTAGTGGCTGTTTTCCATTACTTGTTATGTCATTGAAATTGGCGATCTTATATGTGATGCTACATTTTTTATTTTGTAGGTCACTGTGAATATGGTTAAGTCACTCAATCAGAGTGGTCGAGCCTGCTGTGTTCTCTCTGCCAGTGATCCAGGTTCTTCTGTTGATTTGTGACCAGATAGTTCCTTTGGCGCCGTTACCTTAAGATACGAGGCATGATTTGATCCTAACTCTCATATTGTCTTTAAGGGGATTTTTAATGACAAAAAACAATTTTTAAATTTATATTAAATTTTATACGTAAAAAGTTTGTAGTACTTTGAGATTGCGTGATTTATGGCAATGGATTATGTTGAACAGTTGTTGCAGCATGTGGTGTAGAACCTTTTTCGTTGGTACTGCAACGATTTCAATTCCAGTTGGACTTGTTAACTCATTCGGCTGAATCCAAGAGGAGTCATTTTATTATCAAAGCTTCCAATATTGCACACATTAGAAGTTTTGTGGTTAGAAAGGGAAATAAATTGTTCTTGAAATGGATCTTAAGAAATGATAGGTTTCTTTCTTTCTTCTTTTGTGCTAAACTGTAGGCTTCTTTCTAGATCAAGTAAACCACAGGCCTCTCTCTCTCTCTCTCTGGCAATCTTTGCAAAAGCATATTAGGGTTTTTGGTTCCATTCTTTGGATGTGTACTGTAGGATTTGATTTCCATCTAGTTTCAAGGGGATTTTGTTTGTTTGTTCTCCATTTATAAATTATTTGCTTGTTGGTTGCGGTCTTGATTCACTGTTTGGAACTCCGTCAATCTGTATTTAGCTGCTATGGATACTTGCAGGGGAGGTAGGCGTGAAGCTGGCAACAGTGCTAGTGGTGGCTTGAGGAACTCTTGTCATGAAATGGCACCCATTCCAGCTGGTAGAGGCATCAAATCCAAGCCAGGCATAAAGTTTTCAGCACTGCTGGCTGTCCATTTGGGAAAACTGCCACCTCATTCGCTATGTTCCTGGTGGATTTCGAGTTGATTGTTATTGACAGTTGAGATATCATAGCTTAGCTTTTCATTTGCCAGGAATGGGAAATTTGTATCTATAGTTTATGCGGGTAGGAAAATATGAAATTTGTATCAAATTTGTTTGTATGCGACTCATGTTTTGTTATAAATATATGATATTTGTCTTTTCACTTGATTTATAATTTAATTCTTGTACGTGTTTGTCTTGTAATGGTAAAGGAGTAGGTCTTCAATGTATATTCAGTTTTCATTTTTTTTCTCTAGAAGAAAAAACACAAAGTGTAAAGAATACAATCACGCAAAGCTGTAGAAAGAACAACACAGACGAAATACTCTTTTGAAACCTCCTTACGAGGCGTCTAGATGCCCTTTTGCGCCAATCAATTCTGAAGTTTTTTAGAATACCGTGCATTACACAAGTGTATTAGAATCTGTTTTCTGTTTGTACTATCTGTTCCAAATATTGTAGAAGTCACACTTCCATCATTCATCATTTTGATCTCCGCATGATGTACGGTGAGTATTCTCTACATTTAGATCTTATGTGCCCTGTTCTCTCTCTCTCTCTCCTATGGGTTAGCCCAAGAAGGATGGGTCTGAAGTAAAGACACTGGCCAGTGATCGTGGCCAGTAGCCTTAGAATGCGGTGGATTCTGCTGCTGATGCTGACGGTGCCACTACTGTTGTTGGTGATGGGGTGTTGGTTGCTGGGGTTCAGGCAATGCTGTCAGTCTAGCTGTGGGACTGGCTGTCAGGATCTGGTGTGACTAACAAGGCCCAGAAAGCTTACAGGAAGCCTTTGGGTTGCCCAAGGAAGGTACATTCTGTTGCGACTTTGCTATAATAATGATTTAATGGACAACTGCTATGAACTTGTGTTGAAGTTTGTTGTTTTATTGGCTTTGATTTTACATTTTTACTGTTGGTTATTCAAGTGAGGTCTTATTTATTAGTGGTCTCCAATAAATGTAGTGAGCAAAGCTTTAAAATTTCTTTAAGAACTAGTTTTGAGCCCTTAAGATAGCTGTGAATTCCAGATTCGAATCTAATGGGCTGTTAAACTCCAGATTTGGGATCTAATGATTGATAGCTGTGAAACATTTGTTGATCACCTCAGCATCACAAACAATGAACACGTACAATGAAGTGGAACAACTTTAATGCTGAAAGGAATAGTCCTGCTACCTTGATACTACTGGTGCATGCCAAATCTATTAAACAACTTTAATTTTATGAAATCATTTGCTTTAAGTGGAACAAAATGGGACATAAGTAACATGGAATATAAAAATATATCAGAGTTGCATTATTGCAAAAACTTGTACTTATGTGGTTCGAGGGGAAATGAACTGTTCTTAAAATGCATGTTATGAAATTATAGGTGTCTTTATTTCTTTGTTTTTTCTTAAACTATGGGCTTTTCTCCAGAGGTCAAATTAATAATAATCATGCTAGCATGTCATGAAAGATTAATAATAGTGAGCAAATGACTTAGTTGCTCTTTTTCTTTTCATAACAGATGCTTAACTGTGTGTTTGTGGGTATGGGAAAGCAATTATTGATGCCACATGGTAGTTGATCTATGGATTCATGTGCATGGTACCGTTTACTCGCATTTAAAAGTCTCTCTCTACCATACCATTTTGCATTCTCTATTTAGTTTTGCCTATTGTTCTACGTTTTTACTCTCATTATTCTTTTAGCCCGCTGCTTGCAATTTGTTGATGTTGTGGGCACGGTTGCTCTCATCGTTTCTATTAATGTCTGTTATGAGACCAAGCATTTTAGCTTGGTTTGCCTGCAATTCTATATTGCTATGTGTGTGTTTACTCGTGTTTTCTGCCCTGTCTATTATTTGGTTTGGATATGTAATACCAGACTATTAATTTATAAAAGTTAGTTGGATTTCTTAGGTAATGGTGGGTCCCTATGCGTGAAATCCTAGTGATCCTTTGATGCATGCATGAGTACATTGGTCAGTTTTTGCTTGGACTAATTTTTGTAGTCTTATGTTTTTCTTGTTTCATGCAACCTCAGAAAGTGTCTCATTCTGTTTTCAACTCTCAGGATTGGCACTGACATTCCAGGTGATGTTGATCCCACTTTGGGTAAAAAACTGATAACTCATCTAGCCTTTTTGGTTGATCTGTTTTGTCTCTTTTTTGCCGAAAAAATGAATGTCTGCCTGTGTTAGGTGATTTATTCTCCTTCCTGGACATCTGTGTGCATCGGAGTGTCTCTGAGGTCGTGTACCTCATTTCCGTTTGTGCTGGAATGGTTTGCATTCTTTTGTCCTTGTTGTATTACATCCATCTAAAAGTTTATAACAGGATCCCAAAGCTGCTGTTCTTTTATTTTACCCTTTTTGCTCCCTTATATTTTGTTTTGAACTGATTTGTTTTATGTGGAACAAAATGGTATATAACAAACATGGAAATAGCATAGCTGCCAATATTGCCACTCCACTATGTTCTGGAGAACTGACAGTGAGGCGGGCTCTGGTGGCAGGCCAGAAGTGCTGTGAGCGCCGCACGCACAGTGGCCGAACAGTCAAAGGAAGCCTGTGGAAGTCATTGTTTCCGGGATATCAATGGTGGACTTCTTCCCTTTTCAGTCTGTCTTGACCATCCCCTGCCATTGCTCTAAAATATGTCTTGTAGAATAATTATAAGCTTCTTGTTTTCTTATTTTTTGCCAAACTGTTTGCTTCTTTCCAGGTCAAACAAATAAGATTCATGCTACCTGTTCTTTGTCTGTGTCTGTCTGTCTCTCTTGGGTTGGGTGGTCTTTGCAAACCGTATTAGGGTTTTTTCCACAATCTTTGGATCTGCTGTAGGCTTCGGTTTCCAAAGTTTCAGTGGGCTTTTTGTTTGTTTGTTTACCTTTTATACTCTTTAAATCTTTCTAGGTTAATACCGATCAAACAAGGAAAGGAGAGTTTCGGGTTCGAGGTCCAAGCAATTTTTTTCCATCGGTCAGCTGAAGAAGAAGGTGGTGTTTATTTCTTTGATTCTTTTTTTTGTTTCCTTTCTTGTTCTAATTGCTTTCGGACCTGTTTTTAATTCTATTCTCCTTTTGCTGCTTGTTCAGGAAAGGAAGGAGACAATTGAGGGTTTCAGTATGATTGGAAGACTCAATTGACTGATTGCTTCAGGTGGAGGGATCACAATCTGACCAATTATCCGACCCACCGGCAAATCTTGCATCTAATGGATTTTTTTTTTCCTGTGCTGCAATTTATGTTGTAGTAGGATTAGCAGTTAGAAGTGGGACCTGGTGGCCAGCCTGAATTACCATTTGGCCCACGTTCACAGTGGCCGGAACAGTTAAAGAGAGCCTGCAGAAATCCATTCCCATTGGTATAAGTTTTCTTTTCTCCCATCAAATTGGTTTATATCTTCTTTCTCTTTGTGGGTGTCTCTGGTGAAGTTTATCAAACTTGAACAGTGGCCAGGGAAAAGCAAAAGAAAGATATGAATTTGATTGAATGATTCATTCCAGGCAATCAAAGGCCATAATTTAATTTGCCATCGTCCTGTGCTGGGTGGTATGGTTTCCCAGAATAGGGTTTTTGACTGCTTAAAGACATGCTTCTTTTTGAACTTCTTTTTTATTCAAGTTGTATTTTGGCAAATCTAAGCTTCTAATGTCAACAGAGATGCTGGAGAGACTCCACTTGTAACTTTTCATGCTGGAGTATTTTCCTTAAAAAACCCATATTTTCTTTCTTTTTTTTCCGTTATAAATGTGATGCCCATAGAGAAGTTCATCATGACAAGGCATAAAAAGCGATATGCTTAGCCCATTTAATGTAGAAACCTCTTGCACTTGTAAGAAAGCCTGTATGCTTATAGAGGCATGCTACATTGAATAGTTGAAAGCAAAACCCAATTATTAATTCCACCAATTATGGATCCTCCCGTAAGTGATTATGCTCATGGTTGATTCTTCATGTCAGTTTATTAATTTCGTGGATTCATCAAATTCGGATGGACTTACAGGTTTGGCATGACTTTTTAGATGTGGTATAATTTGATGGTAGATTTGGTCAAGCGTTGCCATGCTTCTGCAGAAGCTTTTTTACTCTCTCCACAGATGCTGGTTGGGATTAAACTACTTTCTTGATAGTTCTAACTTCTATGTGCCATTCCATGTGAACACTTTACCTGAAATTCCTTCTCTTGTTGAATAGGCATTTACTTGAGACAAAATGAACCGAAGAAATTCTATTTTGATGCTTAATGACTTGATTTGTTGGCCTCTTGTGTTGCCCTTGGAATTTCTTTTGGTGTAGGTGGCTTTGCTATCATCACAGCTGGTGGAAAGCTCACTCCATATGTGCATCAACCGTGATGCCAGGAGAGGTAAGAATGGATATAGAAAATAGGGCTGTTTAGTTTAGTCCTGGTTATTTTAATTAAATTGGCGATCTTACATGAGATGCTGCATTTTTTATTTTGTAGAATATTGTACAAATAGTAAAGTTATTTCCTTAAGAGTGGTCGAGCCGCTTGTGTTTTCTCTGCTACTGGTCCGGTTTCTGTTGTTGACATTATGCCTGATGGTTTCGGTGGCTTTGCCTCAAGATATGGGGCATGGTTTGATCCTAACTCCATGTTTTTACATCTTCTGGGTTTTGCTTTCAATTCTAACTTCATTTTTTGGGATGAGAGTTTGTCTCATTCATGCACCTGTAAATAAATTATTTTATTATATAATTCTCATTTAAAGTGAAAATAACATGATAAGTATTTATAAAGAACGAAAAATTAAATTGAAAAGGATTGTCATTTTTTTTTTTCTTCTCAAAATGAGAGAAATGAAATGATCAATACTATTTTTCAAGAACTGTGCTTAATTCTTAAATTTTTTCCTAAATGAGGTAGTCAACATGCAATAATTTCCTTAATTGCAAAATAAATTTTGGGGAATCCAAAACTAAATTATCTGTTAGCTGCTTGTTTATCCCTGCTTAAAAAGAAGTTATAATAAATTAAACTTTTGAAATTTCTATTATTATAAGGTTATTATTTAGTTAAGTGAAGCCTTATATAGCTATCATTTTTAGTGTATATTCTTTTGGCATGATATAACGCCCCACAAAATAGGTCGCGATAAACATTAGTGGTGTGCATTGCTTGTTTCCTGCCAAAATTGTTAGAGGGGCTTTTTTCTGACAAAAATGACAAACATATGTTGATTAATACAATTAAATTTGGATGATTGTTGTTGAATAATAGCCTATTCTTCGACATATTTATAACTATATGTAGAAGATGCCCTTTTCGGGATGATCGCCTTTAAGATGGGAATCTTTGAATTAAGTTCACCTGTTTTCATTTTTTTTTTCTTTTCCTTCGGTTCAACTCTTAAATGCATTCCTATTCTCTCTTGTATAGGTTATCCTTCCCTTGCATGGGCTTATCGCTATTTATACTTTGTCTCTTTTCTCTATGTATATTGAAAATCATAATTTCTTCCATGTTTTTCATTTGTTTGCAACTGGCTCTAAATATAGAACAACTTCAATTTTATCTTTGGAGAGTAGTTCAGTTTTAGGCCTGCAAAATGGTTGAAATGAGTTAGTTGTATATAGAACAGCCCCTTTCTGCTTTCTCTATATGTTGCTTATTGCTATTATTTCTCTAATGTTTTTTTTTTTTTAAATCATATGTAGATGTAGCCTGTTCTTCAACATATGTAATGTAGATGTAGAAGATGTGCTCTCTGGAATATCACTTTTAAGATTAGAATGGAATCAAATTTGAGTTTGATTCCTCTCGTAGCCTATTTGTTTATGATTGTAGCCTATTGTTTTAGAATGGAATATCACTTTTATCATACAGCCTACTCTTTTTTTTTTTTTTGGCATGGATTTGTTGACTAATTCACGTTTTTCATTTTTTGGCAACTGGACTAAATATAGAACAACTTCAATTTTATTGTTGAAGTAATTTAGTTTTAAGCCTTGCTATATTGTTGAAATAAGTTAATTGTTTATTAGCTTTGATTTTTACTTACGCGCTATTTGTTACTAGCAGGCAGATGTAGTCTTTAGTTGTGCTATGGCCCTTGACGTACTATGATTACACAGTGCTTTCATACAGCCTATTATTTGTAGTCTTTAGTTGTGCTATGATTACACAGTGCTTATTGTATGTTGCTTATTGTTTTATATGGGCAATTTTTAATTGCTAATGATTGGAATCAGTGTTTAATTTGGTGTTAAATTTTATACATAAGAAATTTGTAGAAGTAGTTTTATATAGTATTCTGTAGCAGAATTGCTGTGGCATGTGGTGGACCGCATGCGTAATAGAACAACTTCCAGTCCAGGTATACTTGTTAATCTTATTTCCATTTAGAACAGAATCCAAAAGCTGTTGATTTATTATTTTAGTCTTCTTCTTTTAGAGTTTGTTTTTGAATATTTTTGTTTTAAATGGAACAAAATGAGAAACAAGGAATGTGGAATGTAGAAATATATCAAAGTTGCATATACTGAATGCATTAGAACTCTGTGGTTAGAAGCGAAATAATTTGATCTTAAAATGGATCTTATGAAATGATATGCTTCATCCTTCTTTTTTCTGCTAAACTATCTTCGGCTATTTTCTAGGTGGAAGATGTCCAAAGTGGTTAGGAAGCAAATCCAAACCATGATCACAGTTCAGTGGCTGTCCATTTGGGGAGATGCTGCCTCCTTCACTATGTTCTTGAGGTCTGTTTCAAGCACGAAGTTTACTCTCGTTTGATTGCTTTGGAAGAGGCCGTGGTTGTATCCGATCGGGTTTGAAAGGTTTTGTGTTTGCGAGTGATCATTTCCTAACTGTCGCAGCAGCTAGTACAGACAGGTCCATGACCCAAGCAACTTCTTTACCTTTAATGTGTATAGAGAGATATTTATATTTACTAATGTTTTAAATCTTAAATTCCGAAAAGAATCTAGAATGAGGAGTGTTGCCATACAAAGTTTAATAATTATAGATTAATAAAGAATGATTACGAGTATAAAAAGAAAATATGGTAGTATTTTATTAATTAATTTAAAGCATACTGACAGTTGATGAACTTATTATTTTTTGTTATTATTAATGGGAAAGTCAGAACAAAAAGCTCCCTCTTAAATGTAGGGAAATTTTGTTGTAATATTCAAAAAGTACGATATTTACTGTAATTTGAAAAATATAAGAGGTCTGATAAAAAATTGGCCAAAATTAAGGGAGGTAAATGTAATTAAGAAATTTTTTATATGAATGGTACATGGTGTTTAAAAGTTTTTAGTTCCAGCAATCGAATCCAAAGAAACGAGAGTTTTATATTAAGAGTCTTGTCATAAATAATTAATAATTTAAGAATTATAAATAAATAAAGAACAATTATGTTTGTAAAAAAAATAATATAATAGTTTTTTTATGAATTTACAACATATGTGATAGTGGATGAATTTATTTTTGTTAGTATTATTAATGAGAAAATCGAACAAAAAACTCACCCGAGGGAAATTTTGATGTAGCATTCAAAAGTGGTATATATTGTAATTTATAAAATGTAAGAGGTCCGGTCAAAATAGACCAAAATTGAAGGAGGTAAACGTAATTAAGAAAAAAATTGACAATTCCCCTATATATATAAGGGTATCGGGGGGGGGGGCAATAGACTCAAAACAAAGGGGATTCTTTTATGTTAGGGTTCCAAAATTTTGAATCCCAGCCTGAAGAATCTGCATCCCGACGGAGAAGAAGGTGGTGTTATTTTATTTCTTTGTCTGTTTCAGTTCTTATTCTAATTGTTTTAATTTGTAGTATCCTGTTGCTCGCTCTCCAGGAATTGAAGGAAATTGTTTAGGGTTTCAAAATGATCGAGACACTCGATCGACCGCTTGTTCCTGAGGAGGGGGGGATCTCGCCCCGACCAACTATCCGACGTTGTTTCCCACCCTCCGACGACCAGCGGTCGCCCTGTTCATTTCCAATTCTGGCATCCAACGGATTTTGCGTTGAAGGAGATCAACGGAGCAGTTCAAGAAAGCCTGTGGAAATTTCCTTGCGTCCTCCATTGGTGGATCCAAACCCTGCGGTCTGGCTCAATAGTAGCCTTCGGGGGATAATGTCTACCTTACCAAAGGTATATGCTTACTTTTCTCCCATCAAAATCGGTTGTTTTCTCTTTCTGTTTGTGAGTGTTTTCTCTGTTCAAGTGTTTATGAAACCTGGCCGGTGTGGCCAGGGAAAAGGAAGAGAATATTATGAATTTCATCGAATGGCCCATTCCAGCCCATCAAAGGCCATAGTTTGCTTCGCCGTTGTCCTGCGCTGGATGGTATGGTTTCCTGGTGAATTTGGCATCATCGTTTGTGGTGGTTGTGGTGGACATCATAAGTCACAGTGGTAGGAATCAATCCATTCTCTCTTTGGTTTTACGTATTGGTTTTGTATAATGTTGTTTTGGCTTAACATGGCTTGCTTTTGCTAAAGAATAATGTTTCATACTGCTAAGAATTTTCTCGCAAACAAGCCCTAGATGCGTACTTGCCCCTTAATAGCAACTAAATCTACATGAACTAAAGTTGGGAATTGTTTACCACAAGGTGTCATCAGTGGTAGGCAAATAAATAAAAAGCACGCATGCTTTAACAGTGTTTTTTGAAGACACAAGGTTTCACTAATAATACCTCCTCATATTCTCAGTTGTCCATGCATGTGGTAACATGGCGTTCGTCCAGATGCTCCATCCACATGCAACAACCATACCGAACACTCCTCTCCTTAAAAATTTAATCAGTTTGTGCTCATCTTATCAAAGGTTCCTTATTCAGCTACATAATTAGCGAGAACTTGAGTTTTTAAGGCTGATAGTGGTTTATAATGGATGCCAAATTCACCCATCTAAGGATACGTCCAAATTTCATATAACTCTCAACCATTTTGTAAGCAGGTTCTTCCTATCCCGAATTCATCTTAACCTTTCCCCAAATCTGTGTTGCTTTGAGATTTGAGTGAGGATGCATGCAGAATCAGTTGGATCGATCACTTGAGTCTCTTTATCATGCATTGCATGTCTTCATCAATGGGTAAACTGTAATACCCCGAGAGTCAAGAGAAGTTAGTATATATCGAGGATAGTGTAAGAAAGGAAACAACACCAGCTGGATACCTTTTGGGCTGAATGTTGGCAAAGAACTTTCAAGTTAAGCGTGCTTAACCTGGGGTAATCCAGGGATGAGTGACCCCCTTGGGAAGTTCGCATAGGCCCATCAGGGTAAGTTGTTCCGGTCCTTTCTATCGCTCGAACGGGATGTTACAGGTGGTATCAGAGCCGACCCCCGAGCCTCTGAGCGCGGTGGTGGGGCAAACCTCAGCGAGGAGGCTGAGTCCCGAGGAGGGTGTGTGTAGGCCCCTATGGGGGGTGCTTGTAGGCACCTTAGGCGAATCCCACATCGATCATGCAAGGGGGGGGAGATTTGAGACCGGTTGTAAGGTCGTATGACGAGGACGTCATGTGCTTAAGGGGGAGAGAATGTAATACCCCGAGAGTCCAGAGAAGTTAGTATATATTGAGGATAGTGTAAGAAAGGAAACAACACCAGCTAGATACCTTTTGGGCTGAATGTTGGCAAAGAACTCCCAAGGGGGTAATCCAGGGATGGGTGACCCTTCTAGGAAATTCGCGTAGGCCCATCAGGGTAAGTTGTTCCGGTCCTTCCTATCGCTCGAACGGGATGTTACTTTACACTTGATATTCGTCTGTTCTTTGTCTGCACTGCCTGCTAGGTACATACAATATGGTTTGTACAGTCTTATTGTTCTGTTGTTGCATAGTCTGTGTTATTCATTTACTTGAGCAGGTTGTGGTTAAGTTTTGCATCGTATGTTTTCCTTCTCATTTGTTCACTTCATATGATACTGACTGAATTCATACATTCAGAGGACAGTGAGGACCGCAAAGCCATATGATGTCCTTTTGAAACTCAACTTTGGTGAAGGTTGCAGTTGTGTGTGTACACAAATCAAGTTCACCGTTGATTTTCAGGTGAAACGATTTTTCATATTCTTTTTTTTTGGCATCATAGAAATGGGGATCGTTTATGTTTTTTTATTTTTTTTTGTCTTGTCCATCATTTCAGAGAAATGATTCGACCCGTGTGGGCTTCTGTATTTCAGGTAAAATTACTAAATCAACTCAGAAACATAAATTACATAAAATTTTGAGGGCTGTAAGAACTGAACTGATATTGGCTATATCTAGATGTATGTGTGAGACTGCTACATTAAGTTGATGTTTTATTCAATAGGTCTGGGGTCATGGGCACCTTTCAGAGAATTAACTTAATTCACTGGTCTCCCATTAAAAAAAAAATCTACATGAACTGAAAGCTCCACCTGTCTTTCTCACTTTAGCTCTTGATTGCATTCCATTTCTTTCTTGTGTAGTCTATCTTCCTCTTGCTTAGGCTTGTCACTATTTATGGTTTTTGTCTCCTTTAGGTATATCGAAAATCCTAATTTCACTTTCTTGGCAGGGATTTGTTTACTAATTCACCTTTTTGGCCTTTCTGTAAGTTGCTCTAAATATAGAGCTACTTCAATTTTATCATTGGAGTAACTCTTAAATATAGTCTTTAGTTATGCTATGGCCCTTGACCTTCTAATACAAAGCACTTGTAGGATAAAGTGCAATTATTGTATGTTCTAATTTGTATTTATGTCCGACTGTACTGCCACATTTTCCATTCCAGTTGTACTCTTTATTGTAGTTGCATTTACAGCGTAATCCAGAAAGTGGTTGTCTAATTATTTAACTCTGTAATTTTATATTTCATTTTCAGATGATATGTTTTACGGGGGACAAAACGAGAGAAGGAACGCGGAATATAGAAATATATGAAAGTTGCCAATATTGCATGCACCACAATTTTTCCTTGTAATGCATACTATGAAATGATAGGCTTCTTTTTTCTGCTTTTTTGCTAAACCGTAGGCTTATTTCTAGGTGAAGTAATCCTTCCCCCCCCCCCCCCCCCCCCCACCCAAAAAAAAAAAAAAAACAATTTTTTTTTTTTTTTGAGGGTTTTGGATCTTTGCAGCAGGCTTTGATTTCCACCTATTTTTAAGGGGACTTTGGTTCTGTACCTAAAATATTTGTTTATTGATTGACGTCTTGATTAGCCCCGCTTGGATCTCGGTCAGTCTGTATTTAACTGGTATGGATGCTTGCAGGGAGATAGGCATGGCGCTGTGCATTGGCACTAATGGTGGTTTGAAGAAGTCCAGCGGAGTCCCTTCCAACTATGGGCAACAAATCCAAGCCATGCACATAAGTGCTCAGCGCAGCTGGCTCCATTTAGGGGAGGATAAACAGTTGCTTCCCTACACTATGTTCCTGGTTCATGTAAAGCTCATCAGGTGAAATCTCAAGAGTTGGTATCTATCTAACTTTTGGGTGGGGCCATGAATGGGAAATTTGTATCCATACTTTATGCGGGTAGGAAAATATGAAATTTGTATAAAATTTATCTGTAGGTGACTTGACTGAATTTGGTTTAGATTATCACTCCTGTTGTATAGAATTTCTCTCTTTCAAATTGTTCAAAACTGCCGTTTCCCTTTGCTCTTGTTCAGTAAGTAGAATACGTTTGGTGCCGTTTGAGGTTATGATTGTCCTTGTGTCGGGTAGTTGGGAGGGAGTGTGGTGGTTTGGTCTATTGGTTGCTTTGGGCTGTGGATTATTGGCCTTGCTTAGTGTGCGATTGTTTTGTAATTGAAGTAGTGGTGTGCAAAAAAAAATAAAAAATAAAAAGGTGTTGTAAGTTTCTTTATTTCTTCCCATTCTTGTTCTAATTGTTTTGGGACATGTTTAATTGTATTCTCCATTTGCTTGTTCTTCAGCGGATCAGTTACTTCACTGTGTTTAGTTATTAACAAAAAATATAATAAAAAATTGTTTAATAATTTTTAAAAGTTTTTTTTTTATTGTTTTCACTATGTAATAACATTAATTATATATATAATTAAATCTCCAGCACATTAGATGGAGGGAGAATTTGAAATAATATTAAAAAAGTAAGAAACTTAAAATAATTTTTTTTATAAGCACTTGGTGTACGTTGAAAGCTTCTATAGTAGAACTCTTCGAGAGGGCTTGGCGGTTGAATGGTTTCTGGTTAGAGGATAATACCATGGTTCCCATCGTCCTCGTAATCTTCCCTAAAGTAAAGTGAATCAATAGGCTAAACTCTCACATTTCTTTCTTCCGGACAGTATTTTTTTTTTTTTAGATAACTTGTGTCAAAATTTACGCTTCAATTTTTTTGAGAGAGTTGATTCTCGTCTTAACTCACTTTTTACTTTTTATTTTTGTGTCAAAAGTTAAATGGAGGTATTATAGTAATTTTTTTTTTGTTGGTTTGAGCGTCTTTTGCTATTCGGCCTCACAATATCAGCATGAGATGTAAATTTGAGGATTCAGCGGCCAGTTCGATTCCTAGTCTTGTTGCAAACGTGCGGGCTGTAAGCGATTTTTAATTTTCAGGATTGTTTTGATTGCTGAGTTTCTTCCCTAGCTAGGGTTCGTACACAAAACCTGGGGCCCAAAAAGTATCATCCCAGGTTCTTCTTTTACCAGCAGAATTATGCTCGGGGTCGGTATTACAGTAATTTTGATAATATAAGAGATGGCATCAAGACTACTTATTAGTAGTGGCTTGAAAAAGTTCGAATGAGTCTTTTTCAATTGGTATGGGTAGCAAATTCAAGCCATGCAAAATGTTTTCAACATAGCTAGTTGTGAAAACAGATATATTTCTTGATATTGATATGTTTTTGATGGATATATAAAAGTTAATTTTTATAAATCGTGAAATCATTTAAATGAGAAATTTGTATTTATAAAGTTCACGCTGGTGGAAAAAAATTAATTATGTTACTAAAAAATTAAAAATTTATTTAAAATTAAATATAAATTGAACGTTTAGCTTTTTTTAATTGTTTTTTTCAAATTAAATACAAATTTTTAGACATATTTTAGCATAAATATATGTGATTTCTTTTTTTTTTTTGAGTTGGTTTTATAATATCAGTCTATTTATTTCAATTATTCATTATATAATTGATAAAACTTTTAACAGATGTTTTGAGTTAATAATAAACGCATTTTAACAAAACTCAAATAAACAATTCAAACTCTTTTATAAAGTGTGTTACGACTTCACGCCCTTCCAAGTTTATAATGTGTTGCATTTAGTTAACCTAAGTTCATAAAATAAACAGTTCTCGTACAATGATAAAATTTGATATAATATTTGAAAGGTGAGGTACTTACTGTAATTTAGAAAAAAAACATGTGTCCCGGTCAGAATAGGCCAAAATTAAGGGAGTTAGCGTAATTAAGTAAAAATTTTGCTTTTCCCTATATATTCCGGTATCGGGAGTCTAGTTCGAGCAAACAAAGGAGAGAGAGAGAGATTAGGGTTCCAAAATCTTCTCTCCCCTTCGAGCCCGAGGAATCTGCTTCCGCGACGAAGACGACGGTGTTGTAAACTTCTTTCATTCTCTATTCCGTTATTGTTCTAAGAATTTCGGGGTCACAGCAGTTCGTTCACTGTCCCCGAGCGTCCAGAATCTGCTTCAATTGGCTGAAGAAGAAGGTGTTATAAATTTATCTCTAATTGTGTTCGGATTTCGTTTAATTGCCTTCTCCTCTTGCTTTTCAGTGAAATTAAGGTTTCAGAATGCTTAAAAAATAAGATCGACCGCAATTCCTTCGAATTTAGGGTTTCAGGGAATTTACGGTGTCTAGACTAAAATATCGTTCTTTCTAGGTTAAAACCAAACAAAGAAGGAGAGGAGAGTTTCGGGTTCGGGGTCAGATCGTTTCCTTCGCATTGGCTGAAGAAGAAAAAGACGAAGGAGAATAAGGTGTTGTAAATTTCTTTCTTTTGTTGTTTCCCTTTTTTTTTTTTGACTTGTTTTAATTGTATTCTCCTCTTGCTGGTTCTTCAGCAAGTGAAGGAGAGAGAGTTTAGGGTTTCAGAATGATCGAAAGTCTCAAATGGGAGCTTGATGCCATGGATCCGGAGCCCGTACAGAAGTACTTTGAGCGCCACGTGCACCGTGGCCGGAACAGTTCAAGAAAGCATGTGGAATCAACTGAGAACTATTGCCCGGTATCTTTTTTTTTTTTTTTTTCTTTTTAAAGTTATTGCCCGGTATCTTGGTTATCCATATATTTGTTCTGAGTTTTGCGTAGGTCTCCTTTCGCTTCATGATTTTCCATTGTTTCTGCTCGGTTTATTATGATAGGCTTAACTTCGATGTCGATTCCACTCTCTTGAAATTCCTCCTCTTGTTGAATGGGCATTTACTGAAAGAATTTTATTTTGATGCTTAATCACTTGACTTGTTGGCCTCTTATCTTGCCCCTAAAATTTATTTTCGTGTAGATGGCTTTGGCGTGGAGAAGACAGAAGGAATGGCTCACTCCTTAATGCATTGACGGGGAAGCCAGGAGTGGTAAGAATATATATATAAAATAAGGTTGTTTAGTTTTGTCACTGTCTCTCGTTACTGGTTTTGTTAATGAAATTGGTGATCTTACGTGAGATGCTCATTTTTTTATTTTGTAGGATATTGTACAAGTAGTTAAGTCTTTGGCCTAGAGTGGGCGAGCCATGTGTGTTCTCTCTGCATATGGTCCAATGAGCCTGGGCATCAGCACGAATGAGGCTTGAAGAAGTCCAAGATGGAAACAGAGTCCTCTCCAGCTGGTATAGGCAGCAAATCCAAGCCATGCACAAAGTTTTTCAGCAGTGCCGGCTAGTTTTGGAAAACCACCACCTCCTTCACTATGTTCCTGTTGGTTATAAAGTTAATGCTTATTGACAGTGAGATTTCATAGTTGGTGTCTGTCTTAACTCTTCTTTGGCCATGAATGGGAAATTTGTATCTATAGTTTATGCGGGTAGGAAGATATGAAATTTGTACCAAATTTGTTTGTATGTGACTTGTGTTTTAGTGTAAACATATGGGATTTGTCTTTTCAATTGATTTATAATGTACTTGTGTGTTTGGCTTGCAAGGGTAAAGAAGTACGTGTTCATTGTAGATTCACTTTTCTCTTATTCTTTAAAAGAAAAAACATGAAAGATAAAATACCACAATCACTCAAAGCAGTAGAAAGAAAAGAACAGGAAATGCTCTTTTCAAACCTTCTTACAAGGTGTCAAGACACCCATTTGTGCCAACAACGTCTCAAGTTGATTAGTATTCAATTGGACAGGAGAAATTCCATTGCATGACACAAGTGTATTAGAATTCGGTTTCTGTTTACACTCTGTTGGAAAAATGGTCAAAGTGACACTAATATCATTCATCATTGTGATCTACACATGGTGCATGGTCAGAATTATCCTCCTGCAAATCTTATATGCCCACTCTCTCTCTATCCCCCCCTAATGGATTAGCCCAAGAAGGATGGGTCTATACTGAAGACACCTGGCAGGGACTGTCGCCAGTTGCCTGAGAATGCCATGGATTCTGCTGCGGATGCTGATGCTGCAGGTGCTATTGTTCGTGGTGGAGCATTGGTTGCTGGGGGTGATGGAATGCTGCCAGCATATGAGTTGGCCCAAGAAGGTACGTACTGTTGGTACTTTGCTATAATAATGATTGGATGGACAAGTTCTATGAACTTGTGCTGAAGTTGGTTATTTTATCGGCTTTGAGTTTACTTTTATTCTGTTGGTTTAGGTTATTGAAATTAGTGCTTAGTTATTAGCCATCCCCCAAAAAATTACTGTAAAAAGCTTTAAATTGTCTTGAAAGACTTGTGTTGTGCCATTAAGATTGTTGTGATTTCCGAATGGGAATCTATGGGCCACTAAACTCTAGATTAGGGATCCAATGATAGAATTCCAGGATAAAAGATCAGTTTTTCAGTAAGAGCAAGTATTTCATAAATAAGCAGTGTAGTTAAGATATGGTTATAGAAATGCTCCATAATTTTCAAATATAAGAAGTGCTAAATGTTTTTCCTATCTTTGGTTGTTTGTGATGCTAAGGTAAAGAACATACTTTTCAACTTTTGTAACACTGATTGATGGAGCAAATGAAACATGTGTTGATCACCTCAGCATGCAACAGACGCATACAACCAATTTGCTTCTTGTCTGTATGTACTCTATTTCTGGCCTTGTAGCTGCGGTACGTAATGCAGAAAGGAATATTCCTGCAACCATGATACAATGGCTTTGCACCAAAAGTATTGAACGACTTCAGTTTTATCTGTCAAGTATTTAACCCTGTGAAATTGTTTCTCAAGTTAACTTGCTTTGATTTTACTTTCATGCTATTTATTACTAAAATTAACACTCAATTATAGTCTTTAATTGTGGAATTCCCTGTGGCCGCTAATTAAAGTGCTTACAGGAGAAATTGTAATTATTACATGTTGTAATTTGCAATGATTTGTTAATAGGATAACAAGTTGCATCAATCTTTGACAAGAATTTTTGTTTTGTTGGCTCATAGCACTCTATGGGTATTTTTTTAATTGATAGTGACATAGAACAAGTTTTTACTTTTACAGACCTGTAACTTTTCCTTTTGGAGTAATTTGCATTTAAGCACATATTTCTTGTTTATTCTGATATGTGCAAAGCCCATAAACATTTCATCTTGACAAGGGAGAAAAAGCACAATGTTTAACAAATTTATTGTAGCCTTATCTAAAAACAATTCATCTTGACAAGGGAGAAATGGAAGTTGCTATTTTCTCTAACTTGATTAGACTGTTTTTAGTTTATATCAGTCAATTTGGATACCCAGTCGCATTGATTTCTGGGGACTAAGCAGTTGCAACTTAACAGTTGGCTTATGAAGATCTCAAGTAAAAACTTGGACATTTTATGAGTCAGTAACACTAACCTTTCTGTTAGTACTGGAATGGTTTGCATTCCAGTTGTTTTTGTTATCTTCCTTTTACAACGGAATCCAGAAGCAACGGATGCTTTATTGTGCGTGTGTCAGAATGGGAAAACAATTATGGATGCCACGTGGTGGTTGATCTTTGGGGTTTTCTTGAATTTATTCTTGTGCATGGCACCATTTACTCACATCTAAAAGTCTCTCTCCCCTATGCCATTTCACCATCTCTTTTAGTCGTGTCTGTCATTCTACATTTTTGTTCTCATGGATTCTTTTAACCCATTGCTTGCAGAATTTGTTGATTTTGTGGGCACAGTTGCTCCCAGCATTTCTATGAAGTCTGTTATGGACCAAACATGTTACATTGGGTTGCCTACACTTTTTTAGTGCTGTGTTGTGTTAGTTGTGCTTTCTGCTCTGTCTATTATTTGGTTTGGATACTTACAATCAGGTCTGTGCCTCTTTTATTATCCATGAATATTGATTTTTACAAGTTTATTGGCTTTCTTAGGTAATGGCAGATCCTATTCCAAGTGAACCTTTGATGCATGCATGGGCACGTGGGTCAGTGTTTCCTTTGTTGACTAATTTTTGTAGTCCTGCATTTTTCTTGTTTCATGCGACCACAGAAAGTGTCATTCTGGTTTCAGCTCTCAGGATTGGCACCAACATTCCAGGTGTTGTAGATCCCACTCTGTAAAAACTGATAACTCTTCTAGCTTGTTTGGTTGATCTGTATGTCTCTGTTTTGCTCAAGAAGTGAATGTCTATGTATGTGTGGTGATTTGCTCTTCTTCCTGGATTTCCGCACACATGGGAACTTGTATAGTCTGTTATGCCATTTATTGGGAGTTGAAACTCATTGCTATATGTTTTGACTGCAAATTTGTCTACATGCAAATCCTACCTGGCTAGTCTCTATCTCTGTGTGAATGTGTTGGATAAAGGCGACACCATTGAACCGAATGAAACATTCCCTAATTTTCTTTCCACACTTTCATGGTCTTGTTCATTTACAAGGCTGATCTAGGTGTTTTTACTTTTTTCTGGTAGACAATCCATATCTAGCACAGTTTGCCCCTATTTTCACATGTTCATGATTTTCAATTATTAAATTTATTTGATGCAAATGCTTGAAAAGACGCTGCTCTATTTTGTTGGGGTACTTTCCGTTAATGTGATTTACACCAACATATTCCATTGTACAATTATTGCTGTTTTATTATTTTACCCTTTTTGTTCCCTTATATTTTGTTTTCAAATGATTTGTTTGACATGGAACAAAAGGGTAAATAACATGGAATATACAATTATGTTAAAGGTGCCAATACTGTATGTGCTAGATTTTTTTTGGTTATGGAAATAAATTGTTCTTAAATGCATCTTGTAAAACAGTGATAGGTGTCTTTCTTTCTTCTTTTTTGCTACACTATTTACTTCTTTCCAGGTCAAACAAATAAGATTCATGCTACCTGCTCTCTCTCTCTCTCAAGCGGTCTTTGCAAAACCATATTAGGGTTTTTGCCTCCGTATTTGGATCTGCTGTAGGCTTTTTGTTTTTGTTTATTTTTATCCTTTTGCTCTCTTTAAATCTTTGGTTGCTGGTTGATGTCTTGATTTGTTGTTTGGATCTCCATTGACCTGTAATTAACTGCAACATACGCCTGCTAGGGAACTAGGCACCCTAATGGTGACTTGAAGAAGTGCAAACAAGAAATGGACTGCCTATCAACTGGTTTAGGAAGCAAATTGATGCCAAGTATGAAGTTTTTCAACGTTGCTGGTTATTATGGGGAACTGCCACTTCCTTCACTATATTCCTGGTGCCGGACAACTGATGGCAAGATGTGGGATCTGATGACCATAAGTGTTCTGAGTGCCACATGCACGGTGGAGCAGTTGAAGAAAGCCTGTGGAAATCGCTGTATCCTCCATAGTTGGTGGATGCACCGGTAGGGGAGGTATTGGTTTTGACAGTAATGGCAATGGCGGACATCTTCCCATTTCAGTCTGCCTGGACCGTCCCCTTCCTTTGATCTTTTCCACCTCTACCGGTGGTGTAGGTTGGTTTTTTTTTTTTGGTGTGTCTTCCATGTTGGGTGTTTTTCTCTGTTCAGCGTTTCTCAAACCTGACCAGTGGCCAGGGGAAGGCAAGAGAAAATTATGAATCCGATTGAATGATCCATTCCAGCCCATCAAAGTCCATAATTTACTTTGCCATTGTCCTTTCTGGATGTTATGGTTTCCCAGATTAGGGTTTGTGAATGCTTAAAAGACACACTTCCTTCTGTACTTGTTCGTTATTCAAAGTTTAATTTGGCAAATTTAAGCTTCTAATGTCAGCGGGGATGCTGGAGACTCCCTCTTGGCTTTCGTTCAGCCTGGAAGGAAACAGCAGCTTCTCCATACTTTCTGGTAAGTTGAGGTGAGTCCAACACAGCCAAACCTGCAGTTCTCATTTCTTGGATTTTCTCTGTAAATTAACAGATTCTGCATGGTACACAGTAATTTCTTAGCAACTCCCTTGACCTACGAACTGGAAGTACTTACAGGAGATTTTGCAATTAGTGTATGTTGTAATTTGGAATAATTTGTGAATAGGACAAGAAGTTGCTCTATGTTGCTTCTTCACCACTGCATTTGGATTTATACCCACTTCGACGGATGTCATCACCATGACCTGGTTGCTTGAGATGAAAATGTTGCTGCGCCAACAGCAAAACTAGCATTCTTCAAGTGTCCTTCGTGCCAACCATCAACATCAACTGCTCTCCTTTGCTGCTACTATTTTCGCCCCCACCCAACAGAATTTTACATGAGGTGCCTCTTTGCTACCACCGCTTTCTTTGGCTGGCTGTCCCTCCCTCCTCCAGCCTCATCACTTGGTTTCCTCCGACACAACCTCAGCTGCATCACCAACTATTGAATCGGCTGCTGTGCTGTAGCCGTTGTTCAACTGCTGAATCTCTCGCTTGCGGTGTCTGCTCCTCTATAAACCTTGTTCTCTTCTTCAGGTTGCTTCTTGTTGACAAGTTTCTCTTTCTTCATTTTGTAGCCTTTTATGGGCTTTTTTTTAATTGACAATGAAATGCAAGAAGTTGTACTTTTATGGTCTTGTACTTTTCCATTTTTGGAATAAATTTTCCTTTAAGCCCATATTTTCTTTCTTTTCTTTTTCCTGATATATTCAAAGCCCATAAAAAGTTCGTCTTGCCAAGGCATAAAATGGGATAGCCCATTTAATGTAGCCTCATGTACTTGTAAGAAATCTTATATCCATTCATATAGAAAGCGCTGTTTTCATCCTTCATTTTTCTGTGCCATCTGAGTTGCGTCAGTTTGATTTTTTTTTATTTCAAAGGCTGCTTACTGTTTCAAGGATTGATTGTCTTTGTGTTGGGGAGTGCAATTTTTTGCACCCCATTTACCAGTGAGTAACTTTACCCACTGTTAAATTAAACAGATAGAGGGAGAGAGGCAAAGAAATTGCGTGCGGGCCCAATATAAGTTGATCCATTTCTTCTCCTCTTACTCTCTCTCACACAACACACACATTTTCTCTCTCTCGCATTATCCCTCCACCTCCAGTGACGACTCCTCCACCAGCAGTGTCTTTTCACCTCCAGCGTGTTGTTTCGCCTCCTGTTGTAGTTGGAGAATTGCCTTCCACCTCTGGCATCCCTTCCACCAGTGGTGACTCTCTCTCTAGACTCTGTTTCACAAATACCAAGCAAACATATATCCTCTTCTTGTTATTTCCCGTCCACTATCTCATCTTCATCTTCATTCTTCTTCCAACGCTCCATTGTTTTGCCATGGCCTTCGCCTTGTTCTCTGCACCTACCTTCCATCCAAGGTCTCAAATTCCTCAAGAAGCCCATTGACTCCTACTTCTTGCCATCAATACTCTCTTACATCTAACTCACGGCTATTAGTAAACGGTGAAGTTAGGGCAGTGGCGTGAAAATGAAGATTAACTCATCGTTGTTCCTAGGGAGGTTCGTGTTCTTCAACTTCCAAAGGGAGAACGTGGTGAAGCAAGGGCTGCGAGAGCAAAATGACGTGACCCACTTTGAGGCCGATGACAGTAAAGCCAAGGAGTACGTGAGCCTGCTCAAGTCCAATGATCCCATCGAATTCAACATCGTCCCTTCAACAATGGCTACGACCCCAAGTTCTTTGGCTAAAATATATAAATCTAATTGCTTTAATTTGTGGATGTTGCCTAATTAGTTTCTAGTACTGATTAGAATAATCATCCAATAAATATATATATATATATGTTGTTCGCATGTGATCTCTACTCTTTTTTTATTTACTTCACTTAATAATTTTAAATTTATCACTGAAAGTAGCTGGTTTTAAAGTTTTTATTTTTTTTTTCTTATTGTAGAGTAAAAACCATCAAAAATTATGTCATAGAACTAATTAGGAAACCTATAATTAATGAATAATTTTATTTTGATAATTAAATATGAAAGCTCCAAATTTGTCTCCCTTTTGTCTTGGTTAGGGTTATAATTGAATTGAATCGTTCATAAGTAGTTCAATGTTTAGCTTGATGAAATATTATTTGAGTTTGTTTGGTAAATGAATTGAATTTAAATTTAACTTTCAATCTTGATTTGTTAATAATAAGTTGAGATTGAATTCAATAAAATTTGATTTATTAAAATTTATAAATATATTCAATTATACCCTCGTGAACATGTTTGATTAAAAATTCATGAATAACTAGCAAATAGACCCGTTTATAAATATATTAATAAATTAATTTATAATTTTATAAATCTAATATTTAAAATAAAACTATTATAATAATATTATTAAATTTAATAATTTTAAATTTATTATATATATTAATTTAATTAGTTAACATAATATAATATACGTATATATAACAAAACAAAAAATTAATTTAGCTTTTATCTAAGGAAAATGCTACACGAACGTAAAGTTAGACAACTTGGTGGACAACTCTCTCCTAAAATTACAAATTTATCCTCTACTTTTCCCTCCCAAATTTGTTACACTGCTTCCTCTGCTTCTTTCTTATACTTTCACACTCTTTTCTCTCTCTCTTCATTTTCACAAATTTGTCCTTTCTTTTTCCCCCCCAAATTTGCTATCCTGCTTCCTTTTCTTCTTCCTCATACTTTCACTCTCTCTCTTCCTCCATCGTTGTTCGACGTCGTCACCGCCGTTGTAGTGGCCGCCTCAGCCGCTTCTGCCGTCTTTCGCCATGGACACAGTCGCCTCCGACGCAGCCTCAGTCGCCGCCGTTGAACGGCCGGCATCAAAGTTTCTGGTCGTTATTCCGGCCGCCGAGTAGGAGAAGAACTGCTATGCGGGATACGACGAGTTTGTGTGTGAGGCAATAGGGTTCCTTCAGGCCAAGCTGATGGACACAAGGCCGTGTTTGGCCCTAGGAATGGTGGTTGTCGTTGGTTTCAGCGTGCTGGCTTCAATTGGCCTGCTTTTGTTTCATTTGAAGGAGATGAGCAGGGAAGTTTTAGCTGCTGTTCATCTCATCACTTAGATATATGTATATATATATATACATATATTAAAAAGAACAGAAAAGAAGAAATTGATTGACGGTCTAATTTTGTAAATATTTAGTTGTAAGGGACAACTTTAGATTGCAGTATTCAGCTGTTTAGTTTGAATTTTGATTCATTAATTTATTACTAAAATGTATTATTGTACTTAGCTGAAAGTATGTATACATATATGAGTGGGTGTTTGCCGGCCCAATGTTGATTTCTGCTAAATAGTGATGACCTTCTACTCCTTAATTTTGTGATTATCTCTGTTTCTTTAAATCTAGCATTGACATTGTATGTTCCATTGCAATGAAGCCTGGCTACCCAAGAAGATCTATCTTTCTTATCAGATTGAATCTCTGTGGACTTAAACACCATGGATGTATGAATGGTTAATTACTACTAAAATACTCTTTCTTTTTAACTGTATAGACGATTAAATGCTGATGAAAGTAAACGAGGGCTGAAAGGCAAAGGCAGCTGATTTTAATAATTATATTTCAGTATTATATATTTATGTGTTAGTTTAAGTTTTTAAAAATTATAAACAAAAATTTATTGTAGGCCACAACTATTGCCATTCCTTTGCAACGTAGAAAAAACCCAGAGGCCTTCTCACATGTGTTTCAACAACTCAACCAAAAATACACTCAACCAGAAACAAAAAATAATAAAATATAAGTATAAAACACAAGAACTGGATGCCCCAGCAAAGCCAAGTTTCGGAGGAAAGCCAAAATCAAATACTTATTTTGAAAGAAAAATCTGTTGTGGAAAGGAAATGAACATATATGTCGAGACAACCTAAGCATTGTCTAAAACCCAAACCCTCATTCGATGCTTCTGTTCAATTTCGAAACACAATGAGCATGAATCACGAAGATATGAACCTAGACACACAAATAGTGTTTGTACATATGTGCGGAAATATGTATCTATGGGTGTGAACTGTATAATAATAACAGTTCGCCGCCACTGTCATCACCGCCGTAGCTGCCATCCCCGTTCGTCGCCGCTGCCATCAACGCTTCTACTTCACCCACGGGTCACAGCTGCTTCATCGCCGCCTCCGACTGCTTTAGTCACGCATGGAAAAAAAATAAAGGGGAAGGAAAATGAAAAGAGAGAGAGAGAGAGAAGAGTGTGAGAGTATAAGGAAGAAGCAAAGAAAGCAGTGTAACAAATTTGGGAGCAAAAAGTAAAGGACAAATTTGTAATTTTAGGAGAGAGTTGTCCACCAAGTTGTCTACCTTTACGTTCGTGTAGCATTTTCCTTTATCTAAACATACCCATACAAATAGTTGTATTCTGGAAGTTGTTTGCGTGCACGCTAAAGAGGAAAACACCATCAACCTTAGCTCCTCCCCTCCGTCTAAAGCCCGTCGTTGTCGTAGCAAGCTCTTATCTTATACTGAATCATCGTTAATTGCCATTATTCTTGTCATAACACACCCTATTCGTTGGTAGGGGAGAGGTCGTCAGAGGTGGAAGGAAAGTGAGAGAGAGAGAGTGTGTATCATGTGAGAGTGAGTGAAAGGAGAAGAAATGGTAGCGCAATCCAATTTGTTTCTCTCTCTATGTTTAATTTAATTAACGGTTAGGTGGGGTGCACAAAATTGCACTCTGTGTTGGGAGCCGTGGGGTGGGGTGGGGGAAGAGTGTGATGGGTACATAGGCTGCATGCTTTGGGTGCTGTGGATAGCATTTATTTATCATTTATTTACTTATCCTAAATTCATTAATGTAGTTAATTATCATTTATTTTTTTGATAATCCTATTACACGTGGTTTCTCTTTACAGCCTTTATTTAACAATAAACTTTATATATAGCGCTTAGTTGCTTTTCGATAATTCTTATTGCTTTGTTGGAAAATTGTATTCATAATAGATCGATATAGTTAATGTAAATTCATAAAATAAGATATAAATAAATTATATACAAACGAATATATTAGAAGAAATATATATAATTAAAGTTAATTTTGCAATTTTATAAAAATTTAGAATATATATATAATAGTCAATAATTCTTATTTTAAAATGTTTTTTTTTTTAATTTCCACTGACACTCAGTTTTTCTTATATCATCAAATTTCTGGCGAATTCTAGCAAAGAGTTCTTGCATGGGGGAGTTTGATATAATATTAAAAGAGTTGGGTACTTAGAGCAATTTCGAAAATATAAGGCACTTGCTGCGAGTAGACAAAAAAATAAGGAGAATAACGTAATTAAGAAAAACAAATTGCTTATATATGTACATAGGTCTCGTCGGTGTCCAAGGTATCTAATCTCATTTCTCTAGTTTAAACTACAGAACAGGGTTAGGGTTTTCAGAGGAAGGGGTAGGGTTTCATCTTCTTTTCAATTTCGAAAGCAATTTCTTCGCTTCGATCGACCGAAGAAGTAGAAGAAGAATAAGAAGGTGTTGTAAGTTTCTTTCTTTCTTTCTTTCTTTCCACTCTTCTTCTAATTGTTTTCAGACTTGTTTAATTGTATTCTCCGCTTGCTTTGTTCTTCAGCAAATGAAGAACAGAATTTAGGGTTTCAGAATGATTGAAGATCGCGAACGATCGATCGCTTGCTTCTGAAGAGGTCAAACCAATTCGTCGGCTGTCTAGGGTAAACAAAGAGGAAGGGCTGGCATGGATCCCGAGCCGACCGGCGCCGCTGAATCGACGGCGAGAAGGGGGATCTGGTGGCCGGCCAGAAGTACTTTGAGCGCCACTTGCACGGTGGCCGGAACGGTTCAAGAAAGCTTGTGGAAGTCGTGCGATAAATATTACCGGGTATCTTAGTTATCTATATATTTGTTCTGACTTTTGCATAGGTCTTCTTTCGCAGCTTGATTTTCCGTTGGTTCTGCATGGTTGATAGTGATGCGGTTAGTTAGGACGTGCCGTTCTACATGAATCCTCTTTCTTGAAATTCCTTCTCTTGTTAAACAGGCATTCCTCCTCCAGCCTCATCACTTGGTTTCCTCCGGCACGACATCAGTTGCATCACCAACTATTGAATCGGCTGCTGTGCTGTAGCCGTTGTTCAACTGCAGAATCTCTCGCTTGCGGTGTCTGCTCCTGTATAAACCTTGTTCTCTTCTTCAGGTTGCTTTTCAACTTTTCTTCGTTTCCATTGTTATTCTATTTGTTTTAATTCTCTTTTCCTCCTGCTTGCTCTTCAGCAATTGAAGGAGAGAGAGCTTTTAGGGTTTCCGAATGATTGAAAATCTCGATCGGCCGCTTGCTGCCACGGATCCGGAGGCCGGCTGGTGCGGGAGAGACAACGGCGAGAAGTGGGATCTGATGGCTGGCCAGAAGTACTTTTGAGGGTGACATGCACCATTGCCTGAACGGTTCTAGAAAGTCTGTGGAAATATTGCTGGGTATCTTGCTTATCCGTATATTTGTTCCGTCTTTTGCATAGGTCTTGTTTCGCTGCTAGATTTTCCATCGGTTCTGCTGCGTTTATCGTGATAGGCTTAACTTCGATGTGCCATTCCATATGATCCTTCTTTCTCGAATGCCTTCTCTTGTTGAAGAGGCATTTACCGAAAGAAATTTATTTTTATGCTTAATCTGCTGATTTTGTTGACCTTTTTTCGGCCCCCAATTTTTTTTTTTGGTGTCGGTCACTTTGCCGTCAATGCTGTACGACGGAAGTGGAGCGAATATGCATTGACAATGAAGCCAGGACAGGTGAGAAATGAGAACAGATAAAAAAAAAGAAGGTTGTTTAGTTTAATCATTGCTTCCTGGTTATGTTATTGAAATTGGTGACATTACCTGAGATGCTGCATTTTTTATTTTGTAGTACATTGTAGATATATTAAAGTCACAGTGGTCCAACCGCCATTGTTCTGTCCACTACTGCTGGTCCAGCTTCCATTGTTGATATGTGTCCAGATGAATCCTTTGGACATTTGGCGGCTTCAAGAAATGGAAGCAGGAAATGCAACTGGTGTAAGAAGCAAGGTGAAGGCTTGTACAAAGTTTTTCAACTCTGCCCAAATACTGCCACTTCCTTCACTGTCTTCCTGGTGCATACAATGCGGTTGTGTTGCCGGTGCCCCTGGCTCCCCGGCTTTAAGGTTGATGTGTTCCTAGTCTTTGGTGGGCACGAATGGGAAATTTGTATCTGTAATACTTGTGCGGGTAGGAAAACATGAATGCTTTTGAAGAGGCCATGAATTATAATTTTTGTTTGTGCTGACATACCGGTGGCTTCAAATAACAAACTACTATGTTTTTTGTGACCTGAGAGTTGGTGTCTAACCAAATAAGAGATTCTAGGCGATAATTCAGACTCATGCTAAAACTGGTAACTCTTCTAGCATCTTGGTAGTCCTGAATATCAATCCCTTGCTCAAAATTATATTGAGAACTGAGAAGGCCTCTCAACTTTGTGATGTTTTGTTGTTTCACTACTTGGATGATTCACAAGACTAAAAGTTGTGCTGTTTTCAACTTGTGATGAGAAGTTCTGGGAAGCCAACTGTTTTGAGTGGATGATACATCTGTGGCATAAAGTTATTATTATGAAATGAAAGAAATGGAGTACTGCAACTCTGTGTAAGCATATACATGCATATATATATATATATAAGTGCCCCATAATTTGACATTAAGTCTCATGATGAGACATATCTTTTAGGTTTTTATCCTCCATATATACCAGAACAAAGCAGGGAGCAGCAACCCAAAATTTGTTTTAGATATCTGCTTTCTTTGTTACAGCTGTAAAATTTGTTTTGGAAGAGGTACTTCAATTTGATGAATAGGACAGTTAATGCCAAAAATCATGCCATGGGCTATATGATTTCATTGCTTGCAAGGGTGTTCACTGTATATATATGCACATATTTAGATCGTGGCACTTACTAAAAAATGCCTAAATGAAAATCCTACATCTCTTGTTTTCTCTTTTAATGTTTTAAGTTGAAAATAATACTATGTAAATGTTCTATACTTTTGATTAATATTTATACACCTCAGGTGCGCAAAGTTCACACCAAGGTAGTTAAAATTGGGATTTTAAGTGGAATCGAAAAATGGTCCATAAAATTGGATCGTAAAATCGTAAGATTTTAGAGATAATTAAAAATACCTTTTAATTTTTGTAAATATATATTTACAATAATATAATTTTATAGAAAATAAATTAATATCATTTAATAACTTGATTACTCCTTATTATAGTTCAAAAGATAATATTTCTAAAATATAATTCAAAAACTAGCAGGTTGGTATAGACAATTTAGAAGCAAAATATAGGCAATTTAGAGGTAAAATATAGCTTAAAATTCTTTAGAGGGTGCTTTCAATGTCTTCCATCATATTTAAATTACAATTTTTACTTGATTTAATATTGATTAAATCAAATAAAAACTCGATTCGGGGTTGGATGGTCCATTAATTAATTATCTGTTTGTCTTGATTTACTTATACAATTAATGTTAAATCAAGTTCCAATTCAGAGGTAAAATATAGCAATTCGTTGCATGAGTTTGAATGTCAGATGCTATGTAACATTCAGACGTTGGAAGCGTCTTCTAAATTGTAACTTAAATCAATGGAGGTCTCTAAATCGTAAAATCGTACACATAAAATCGAGATTTTATAGGATTTTATCCTAAATTAGATTTTATATGGGATTTGAATCGTTTGGGGGTTTTCAAAACGTAAAATCGTATACAAAAAATCGAAATTTTAACAACAATGGTTCACACTTTGTACTTTGTTTCCCGAGTATGCCCGGTGTATATTATTTATTTTGATCTATATATTTACCATTTGATAAAAAAAAAAAAAAAAAAAGGATTCTTTGCACCTTTCATAACTATGCATAGCTCTAAAGGTATATTGATCTGATTCTACATTGTACTAATAGTTATATGGTTTTCTCTATTACTAATGTATAAAACTTATTTTTGGGGAGATGAGTTTTGATTTGTTAATTATGTTACATGATATAATTGAATTAAAATTTGTTTTATGCATGTATGTCTACTGAAAAAATAGACATTGTCACACTTTCATCATTGGTTATTTTGATGGTCATGCCACTTAGTTAAAACTATCTATATGCAAGTCATTATTAAATAGGAATGTTTACTTGTAGAAAAAGAAACCCCACGTAAATCTCTTGGCCTACCTATTGCAATTCATCTTTAAGTTATGTTCTCGTTCAAGCAAAAAGCCTATTTAGAATGTTATGAGGGTTTAAGGGCAAGCTTTAGCAGTCTAGTATTATAAATATTTATCAATGTTTTTACTATAAAACTAGTGTTCACCCGTGGAGGTGTAATCATGATAAATTTAAAATTTAAAATTTAATTAATATTAAAAAATTCATATATTAATCCTGAAAATACAATATCTTAAATTTTAATTAGTTTTAAAAAACCCATGCATTACTCTTGCATTAAATTAAAGGTAGTGATTGATTAATTATTAAAGTTAAATTATTTATTATATTATATATTTATTTATAAATTATAAATATAAATATAAATTAAAACTCCTAAATGTGAGAAAGTATGGATTTTTCAATGCTAATTAAAAATTTATTCAAAATTTTTTATTCTTAATCTTGAAATTTAATTTTTACAATGATAACAAAATTTTAAAAATATAATTTCTGACTTATTTTTCTTTCACTATGTATTAATTTCCTTCCATGGTCTTATAAATGTGATATGATAAATCTTAATTAACATTGAAAAACCCATACATTAATATTTATTTTTTAATAATTCAGAAATTAATCAAAAATAATATTATAAATATTTTTTATTAATGATATTTATAAACAAATATTTATTTTTAAGTCATTGAGAAATTATATATCTATACATGACATAATTAATAATTTAAATTGTAACACCCCATTCTCCAGGAGGGCGTTACGTAACGTAAGATTCCGGAGATATAAATTTTTTTTCCAAACAAACAACAAAAACCCAACACAAATACCGTTCCCCGAAGATCTCATTACACCTTCTCAGTATATCAATTATGAACTATTAATAAACTAAGACAGGTTCATCTAGAGGTGTCAAAAGGGCCGGGCCAAAGCCCGGCCCATTACTGTTCAAACGGGCCGGGCTGGGCCAAAGAAATTGGGCCAACGGCCCGGCCCGTGGCCCTTATGGGCCGGGCCCATGAGGCCCTTATGGGCCAATAAGGCCTTTATTCATTTTTTTTTAATTTTGTTATTTTTGATATTGAATACTAAAAAATTTAATTTCACAATATATATAAATAATAACCATCAATTTATTTAAAAATTTTAAGTTAAATTTTTTATATATTTAAATTATAAATAAACATTCTCTTTTTTATATGTACATTATTTTTCATATCAATTCACAAGAAAATTATAAGGCATATAGAATTTTGAAATATAAAATAATGAAATAATATTTAAAACTTAAGAATTAAGATAGAAAATATTTTTAAAAGAAAAAAATTAATTTTTATATATGTATTATTTTGATATTTATATATGTATATATTATATGTATTATTTTTAAAAAAATTATTTAAAAAAAAAGAAAAAAAAAAGGTCGGGCCCACTAGGCCCTGTGGACTAAGGGCCCGGCCGGGCCCAGTCCGGCCCCTTTGTAGGGGGGTCGTGGGCCGGGCCGGACCCTATCCATGGCAAAAAGGCCTGGGCCCGGCCCGTTTAAAAAGCCCGTGGGCCGACTCGGGCCGGCCCTTTTGACACCTATAGGTTCATCAACTCAAATGCGAAAGCTATTTCGAAACCTTAACATGTCATAATCGAAATCACTTTATTTATAATATAAAGTTAAACCAACGCTTATAAGACGTCCTCAAAATAAACAACATTATTAAAAGTGACATATTACAAGCTATCAACTAATCGCCGTCACTCCTCGGCAATTCCCTTTCCTTTCGCACCGCTGCCTTCACCTGGAACGTTTGAATATTTCAGGGACAAAGTCCAAATTAGATGATGAATCATCTAAGTGAGAGTTCAAAATCACATTTTTATGAATGAATGCAAGACATGAAATAAACCAATACACCCGGTAAACTCTAGCCCAAGAGAATCCCCAGCGTTTAACCCTATCACGGGAAAAAAACAATCTCTCTAAAAGCTATGCCACCATACCGACACGACGCGATTCTAACTTAAATGGGGCTGCCAACGCATCTCACCAGAATACGTTCCCACCTTAAGCATCCAGGAACCACCATACAATTCCAACTCCAAAATTTCACATGGACCACCTAGTTATCCTAATGCAACTTCCCTGGCCAAACGGCCTGGCACGAAAACCAAGATGGCTATCTTGACATGCACACTAGCACAACTTTCCTGACCAAACGGTCTGGCACGGAAACCAAGATAGCTATCCTGACATGCACACCAGCATCAGATACCCCTATTATTCCGTCACGCCCTTGGAGAATTATGGCTACACTATCCAGACAACATTCGAGGTTGACATTCCATACGTACACACAAAACTCAAGACAATGCCACATTTCACAATTCAATGCATCATATAAACAACAGTTTTATAAAATGCAATGCACAAGTTCAAAATGTTTAGAGACGAACCTCCCTCATAAAACAACTGTCACCGGTTACCGTTTCAATGCACAAAACCATTTTGCATGAAATCTCCACATGTTCAGATAGAACAAGCACAATAAATCAAGTTTTGGGGGCGAACACTCACAACTTAAAGCCAAGTTTTTCGGTAGAACACTCACCTCGACGTATTCGAATCATCTCGAACCTCGTGCAACGCCTCATTTTGCATGCTAAAACACAAATACTCGAACTTACAGTTCAACCTCGAACCACAACACGTCCTAAACACCATATTTAATTAAGAAAATATCAAAATCCATTTTTCTCAATTTTTTCATAATTTCCTCTATTTTTCTCCCATTTTTCACCTCGATAATTCAAAAATAATTATCTCCTCAAATATTTTCTCAAATATTTCAACTTGATAAATTCTAAAATAATTTAAGAAAAATATCCAAAGAAAATACCAGGATTGCCCCTGTCGAACGCGCCCTCATGCGCCTAGCGCATGGGTGCATGTGAAGGCTGGCGCGTGGCTGCATGCGCCATCGTCTTCTTCCTCGAACCAATCGTCGACGGATGCTCTGATGACCACGAAATCGGTACCACTTTGAAGCCCACTTGAAGTCTATCACAACCCCACCGGTTTCAGGCCGAAAGGCCACCGCAAAAGGCCTCGAAAGTTGAGTTACAGGTCTGGCAATGGCGGACCGCCTCTAACCCTCAGCCAAGCTCAAACAGCCCTCAAACAAACACCAAAATGCCTCAAAATGAACCCAAAATGATCCTTGATTCCTTGCGACCAAAATCTCTCTATCAAAGCTCCAAAAATCATCCAAAAACGTGGTCGATTTGTGGCCAAAATCATCAAAACCCTCGACCTTTTTTATACCCGAAAACTGACATTCTTCCGGCCAATCACCGGCTATGACTTGGTCCCCAAGCCTCACGCCGCCGTATAGCACCCCCCCCCCCAAGCCACCCTCAACCATCCCATCACCTGAAACGGAGGCCACGTGCGGCAGCCGACTTCCCCATTTGCATTCACATTGCAATTTTTCAGTTTATTACACTTTGACCCCATGTTTTCATCTAATCTCATTTTGGCCTCTTTCATGATACTCCTGATCTTTCCAACACTATCACTAAGGCCCACAAGTCTTGTACTTCTCATTTCACCTTTGAAACTTTTAAAAAATTACACTTAGACCCGACTGATCAATTTGACCTTAAATCTATTCGATTCAATCCGAAATCACATAAGCGTTGTTCTATACATAAAATATTAATCCTTGACACACTCCGTTGACCTTTTGGATGTCTCCTAGGTCGATTCGATTTTCTCAGCCTAGTCGACAGCTGTACCGAAAACTGTTCCCGATCCAATTTATTTTATCACTAAAAATCATAATTTAAATCACTCATCGATACTATACTATTTTCTTTGGCTAACTAGGGTCCGGGGTACCCCTTCTGACTAATTCGGTCGTCCAAAGCTGCGTTAGTGTACCCTAAAGTCTCATTTTTTTTGCAAATTCCAATTATACCCTTCATTAAATACGATTTATATCCTCATACCATTCCCGGGTATTACATAAATTGTTTATTTAAATTTTTTATTAATAATATTTATTTAATTGATAGTGAAAAATTCCAAAATACTTTATAGGAGGTCTCCAATAGCTTTGGAATAATAAGTACTAAATGAAAATTATTTTTATTTTATATAAATAAATAATTTTCTATGACTTAATTAATAGTTTAAGTTGTCTATTTATATTTTTTAAAAATAATATTTATTTTTGATTGATTGAGGAATTAATCAAAAATAATATTATAAATATTTTTAATTAATTGATGAGAAGATTAATTGAATTTAAAATTAAGTTATAAATAAATATTATAAATAGTATTGGAAATCCATGCTTAATTTTTTACTTATTAATTATTATTATATTTAATTTAATGTTAGTTTTAGAGGTAAAAAATACTTTGGCAAGACTACTGGAGGAGAAAATGCTTGGCAAACTACTTAATAACTAAATATTTATATACGCATAATAATGCATTAAGAATCCATGCTTAGAAGTTGTCGACGTTCGGAATTGGCCGACGGAGATTTATAGGCCCGCATCGGTATGGTAGATCCGAGAGAGAAACAGTGAGGTACCCGGTCCGATTTGCTGAGCCGCCGGCCCATCCCTGCAAGGTACTCCGAAGCTCAAGTTAGTGAGTGAGCAAGCAAGTATATTGGGTGTTTTTAAGTTGGCGGAAAAGAGTACATACATAGGCCCTCAAGAGGGCTAGTTGATATTTATCTCAGCCGAACCTTCTCTGCATGCTCCGTACTTGTACAGGCGATGTGATGGAATAGCCGGCAGGGGCGTCCCTGCCACGACGAGGTGTTGACGAGATCTTCATTAATGAGGACGGGATTTGCCATTAATGAGGACGAGATTTGTCATTAATGAGGATGGGAGCTGAGGTGGATGTTCGGAAACCCAAGCGCGGCTGTAATGATGTTGTCATAAGGCTAGGATGGGACTGGCATGGACCAGCCAAATGGGCCGAGAAAATGGGCCCGAAGGGCCATTCAGGGCGGCCCTCGGCTTGTCGATATGCTGCGAGACACACCCATTCTACAATGCGAGCTGACGGGCTGAGCCAACGAGCTATGGAGATCGCTGGGAACTTGCTCATAACATAACTGGGGGCCTGCCCGAATACGCTGACGAGTTAGAAGTGCTACCGGGAGCTCGCTTGGTCCTGACGTTCGATCCTAGGCTTCGGCATTATCTGAGCTCGGTTTGACGAGCTCAATTCAAATTTTACCGGGCCTTGAGCATTTGGGCCGAATCATTACATTAAGTCCAGCCCACACAGAGTAGAGCGAGAAATATCCATAACAGAAGTTAACTAATTAAATATTTAAACGGGTGGATAAATAATATACACATTATAAATGGTTTTAATAATTTGTTAGCAAGTAAGCCAGAAAGACTATGGAAAATCAATATAAAAGTGATGTTCTAGCTACATCTTGTGTAATTTCTTGGTGTGTATCTATTCTTGCATATTAAAAATTACTTACGTACATATGTATATTCATCTATTTAATTGTGTCCACAACAAATTATTTATTAACTAAATATTTAATATACACATATTAATGCATTGAAAAATCCATGATTAGTATTGAAAAACTCCTGTATTGAAAATTTTATTATTAATTTTATAGTAATTATTAATTACCACTACTTTTAGTAATAATAATTTAATTATAATTAATGCAAGTTTTGGATTTTTTTTTCAGATTATCCTACTTTTATAATAATAATAATATAAAGATAATTTAATTATTATTAATGCAAGTTTTTTGGGAAAAATTTCTTTCGTAGACTATCTTATTTTATTATGTGTATATTAACAAAATATTTAATATATACAAAATAATGCATTGAAAAACCCATAATTAGCATTGAAAAACTCATATATTGGAAATTTATTATTAATTTTATAGTAATTAATATTTTTAGTAATTAATGCAAGTTTTGGGGGAAAATCTCTTTGCCAAACTATCATATTTTTATATATATAAAGATATTATATATTATTATATGATATAAAGATAAGATTTTATTTAATGGATAATTTTTGATGACTTAACTAATATTTTAAATGTCTATTCATATTCCTCATAAATAATATTTATTTTTTATTGATATACATATTAATTAAATATTTAATATTCACATAATAATGTATTAAAAAACTCATATTAATATTAAAAAACTCACGTATTTAAAATTCTTTATTAATTTTACAATAATTAGTACTTATTATTTCAAAGTAATTAAAAAATTTAAATTATTAATGCAATAAGTACTAAATGCAAATTATTAATATAAGTTTTGGGGGGAATTTTTTTTTCATACTATCATACTTTTATATATATAAAAATTATATTATATAAAGATAAAATTTTATTTAATGGATAATTTTATGTGACTTAATTAATACTTTAAGTGTGTATTCATATTTCTCATAAATAGTATTTATTTTTGATTGATTGACTGATAAATTAAATATTTAATATTCACATAATAATTTATTGAAAAACTCATGTATTTAAAATTTATTATTAATTTTACAATAATTAGTACTTATTATTTCAAAGCTATTAGAAAATTTAAATTATTAATGTAATAAGTACTAAATGCAAATTAATAATGTAAGTTTTGGGAGAAATTTTTTTTTCAGACTATTCTACTTTTATATATATAATAATAATAATAATAATATAAAGATAAAGATAATTTAATTATTATTAATGCAAGTTTTGGGGGAATTTTTTTCTGTGTAGAATATCTTACTTTATTATGTGTATATTAACTAAATATTTAATATACACAAAATGACGCATTGAAAACCCCATAATTAGCATTGAAAAACTCATGTATTGGAAATTTTATTATTAATTTTACAATAATTAATAATTTTAATAATTAATACAAGTTTTGAGAGGAAAAACTCTTTGCCAAACTATCATATTTTTATATATATAAAGATTGTATATGAGCGTTTCTGCTTGGTTTAGTGGTGATGGAAAGATGTCTTGTAATACTCTTCATGTTCTTATAGAAATAAGTGGCAATGTTTTCATTTTGCTATGAATTTGATTTGAGATTCAGATGAAGATGGTTGTGTTGGATCCCCTTTATTCATGAACACAAGTACATTTAATGGTCACTTGTGTAACATAGTACTATTGTTTGGCTTAGCGGTTTGATCGCTTATAAGTTGCATTAGCAGCTTTAGTTATACAGCTTTTGATGATGAAATATTTGGCAAGAATTAACAGTTTTAAAGCTATATAGGTTTAAAACTGTTTTAATTTCCTTGGATAGAAGCGCCCCTCTCGCTTTGGAAAAAAAAAGCTCTTCTCAAAGGTAAAGACATATATATTGTATATACATATATTATATATATATATTAATGGTAGGAAAAAAGTAAATGATGTAATATATATTGTACTAGCGTATATGTCAATAATATTAAAATTAAAATATAGTTATAATTTATATGTATTATGTTAAAATTTATGAAAAACTTATAACAATTTTGCTTATATTAAATGCTCTACAAAACTCAAATAAAAAATAAACATATAAAATTTATAATGTTCACCAATATTGCAAATCAAAACATAAGAGCAAGTAAAAAAAAGAAATTGTAAACATTGAACAAAAAGTAAAAATTTAAGTTATTGTATATTTGTTAACGTTTTATAATAAAAAGAAAAAAAATTATTAAATCTATATAATAAAACACATCAGTAAGTGATCTACAATCTAAACAAATTAAATTAAAAATTAAATATCAAACAATATATATCAGCCTGTATTCTAAAATTCTAAACAAATAAAATATAAAAAATAAATAAATATCAAATAATGCACAATAGCCAATACTCTGTAATTGAAAAGAAATTAAAATTAAATTGCACACCAGTTAGTGTTACTGACATCAACAGGGGAACCCCGATTCGGGGTCAGAGAAAATAGAGTTTACACAGCATATTCATAAATATACACAAAAAAAGAGTTACACAAAATGGAGTTTACACACACACAAATGCACATGTGCACAGATTTCTAACTTAAATTCTAGTTGTTAATAGGATTGCTTGCTTAATCAAGCCATAGTAAAGGCCCAATTTTGTGCTCAAAATTTGTTTAGTTCAATGTAGAAATGACGAACACAGACACCCAGATTGACATTTGTTGTGCAGTAAGGCTAGGATTGTTGCTATCAATAGTCAAGACATTGGAAGCCCTCAGCCCAGACCTTCAACAGTGTGTGGTGAGCTGCTTTAAGAAGTTAAAATTGCCTCTACCCAAGACTTAAAAGGACAAACCAAAGAAAGAGATGAAAAACCAAAAATCTAGAGAACAAAGTTATATCTCTTAAAAAAAAAGCAAATGGTATAATATAAGTATAGTAGCACACTGAGAATAGGCATCTAAAATAATTACGCCATAAGCAACCCAGATTGGACTATATATTGACCTATCAAAAAGCACTTGGAAAAATTCAGAAATTAGTTTTCAATTTAAGGCCTTTACCTTTAATATGGAGAAAACACTCATTTACATCACATAGAAAAAGAACATAAGTAAAACAGCTGGAAAATAATGTTAACATGAATTTTAGAGAAATAGAACACATTTAACATTACATTTAAGATTGACCTGACTACGAAAATAACAAAAAAACATTAATTGGAGGAAAAGACACATATGAACAAAAATATGAAGATAAACAAGTTTATTACAGAAATTCAGTCAAACACTAAGGTTCTAAACTGAAAAAAAGTAAAAAAAAAAAAAGATGCTATGAGTAAATTTCAATATTAAGTTCAACACCCATAAAATTTCTCAAACAAATTTTTGGCATAAATACAAAATGAAGTCATACCTTGCTTCCTTTAGTAGCTCTTCTAATATTGCTTCAAGCCCTGAAAGAGGTTCAATATTGTATGCAGTGCTTGTGCCAGAAGAGCCAGGAATGACTGAGCCATCCTGTAAATGTGTTTGCAGTAGTAACTGAATTAATTACAGTAAGAATGAGACATGCAGTATAAACATTAGAAAACTGCAATAAGAAACTGGATACCCTTTTCTAACTTGAGGAATGACTTTTTTCAAGGTTTCAAATAGTGGGTATTCTTCTAATTGTTTGATTAACAATGTAACTCTTGACTTTTCCCTGCAATTAGTTATCAATTTATGGTATTTAATTTTAAAATAGAGAAAACCCTCGTTACATTCCATAAAGAAAAGACTAAAGCTTAAAAGAGGTACTTGTTTGATCAATGCGAGCTACTTGTTTAGAGATACACACACACATATGTTTGATCAAATCTTAGTTTGAAAGTTCAAAGTACTTTTAACTAATTAATGTTCCATCTTAATCAGTTATAAAGCAAGCATTGTACAGAAATATATACACAAATATAAAACGAGCATTATATAGAAATATATACAATGATAAGTCCTGTTAGCGTACATACATATATACATAGAAATATAAACATACACACACACAAAATACATTACATATATACCTTTGAGTTGGAGGCAGAGCTTTAGGTGGCGTTAGCGGGAGGCAATGGTGGTGGCCGAGTGGGGGTGACGACGATGGGCAGCAGGGGCAACGACGGAGGAGGAGGATGGGATGGAGCGCGGTTGGCGGGGGGCGACGGTAGTGGGCGACTGGGGCAAGGTTGTCTTTTCAAAAATCGTTCTGTTTTATTATATAGATTATTAACAAATATAATACGTTTACAATTTGTGGAATGCAAAATAATAGACAAAAATATATTAATATTTCTGTAATTTATTTTAAAATTTTAAGAAGAAAAAAAAGGATCGTTAGTGTATGAATTCAATCTAATGAATTAGTTCAATTTAATTAAGGAATGTCAATTAAATAATGTTACATAAAATGATGGTATTTACTATTTATATATTAAAAATACTAAAATAGTTCAAATTGTAGAAATGAGCATATGTTTTAAAACACAATATGAAAATATGTATTGTAAATTGTGAGCATAGTTTTAGCTACTTCAAATTGTAAAATATATTTGTATTAATATTATTAATAAATATTAGATGTTTGTATTAATATTATTAACAAATATAATACATTTGTATTAAATTAAAATCAAAACTAATTATATTTGTATTAACCCGTGCCTAAAGTCACTTATATCACGTATTCTGTCCCATTTACGTATTAAATTGGGAATTTCAATTCATTTCATGAGAAAGTCAATGTCTAATGTTAATAGGTTTAATTAAAATTAGAATCCTTAAGTTTTTTTAAAAACTAATTCAACAGTCAAGATTTGATGCTAAACATGAGTAAGCATATGTGGAATTACCCTAAAACGATGGACAACCTTATGTGGAATCACCCTAAAATAAAAGATAATATAGGAAAGTAACTATTTTAAAATGCCTAAAATGAAAACTTATTGTAGCCATATTTTAAAATCCCTCAATTGGCCTTAATTGAAAACACAATTAGTACATGAATTGTTCATATATGTGTGTTTCATGAATTGTTTTTTTTGCACTACCACTTTCTCCCGCCATTATTTTCGCACAGCCACATATACATGTATACACACACCCATATTCACACTGGAACCATATATATATATAAATATATACACACACATATACAGCTATATAATTATGTGCGCACACACACGCAGTTAGTACATAAACACACACACACAACATACACATTGTAACGTCCCGTAAATGCCAATTTAATTTAATTTTGGGGTAATTTAAATTAAAAGAAATATTAAAATAATTTGTTGTGATTTAATAAAATTTACTTATGTGATTTTAAGGAAATAAGAAATTAAAATAATTAATTAATTTGTTTTAGGAATTTCTGAAATTATAGGAAAATTAAAAGAAATTCAATAATGGGATTTTCAGAAATTTCGGGAGTTAATGTAATTAATTAAGTGGGCGTTAGTGCAATTAATGGAAAGTTTCGGGTGCAGGCGTGTGTTGCAGAAAAGGGCTCAAAATCACCTTAAATATAATATAAGTCACATATAGGTTGAAGACACATGCGGGCGCGAGCGGTCGCGCGCGAGGCTGCCAGGCGGTGGATGCGGCTTCGAGTCGCGGGGGCTGCGTGCGGGGGGGGGATTTTTGGCTGATTTTAATCAGCCACTGGACGTCCGAAACGACGTCGTTTCGGTGAGGCGGTGGCCTCCCAGTGGCTGGCCTGCGCGCTGCCACATGGCCGCGTCTCCTCCGCTTATTTTTGGCCGCATTTAAGCCCGATTTCGGGCGTGATTTTGAGCATAGAAACAGTAGCAATTTCAGAGAAAAACCAGCGCGCGCACGGGAGAAATTTGTGAGATTTTGGGGCTGAAAAATTCGGATTAAATTGCGTTTAATTCCAGATTTAATTAGCCAGGTATGTAGAGCAGCTAGTAATTAATATTCTGTACGGTCAGAATTTCGTTTTGCGTCCAATTTTATTAATTTTGGCAAATAATTGGGATATTGCAGTTTGTATAATTTTTACTGCTTTTGGACCCAACGAGCCTAAGGATATCTCTGATAAGGCAAGTTCTTCTTACCTATCTCGTCGTTTCTTTCGTTGGCGATTTATTGGGCCTCCCTTCATTTGTTTTGGCTATTAATTAATTATGAAGTTTTTAAACGATTAGTTTAAGATTTAATTTATTAAATGGATCTCGTGGGTTTTATTCGTTGGTTGCCTACGGGGGTTTGTGCCACCCCCCTGCCTGTTGGGAATGATGCCGTACTCACCCGGGGCTAGGTTCTTAGCGGTTCGGGTATTAATTGGATTTTTGGTTATTTTCTGGCTGGAGCGGTTATGCTGGGGGCTAGGAGCGGCGGTTCGGTGACGGAGTGACTATCGTACGGTCTACCTTAGGCCGCCGGCGAGTCTCTCCTACCCACTGATCGTTGACCGGTGCCAGACACTGCTGACTAGCTTAGCCATTATGTGATTATAGCATACTTGCTTATATTTTATTCTCGTTGCATGTTTTGATGTGTACATGGGTACGGGCTGCATGTTGGGATTAACATGACTTGGTTATGCTTGGTCACGGGCATTTTAGCTTGACTAGGATACATCCAGCACGGGCATATGCATTGCGTGTGGCTTACTATGTGGGCGGAGCATGGCCTGATGCCTGGATGTATGGGCGTCTTGTATCATGTTGATGCTCAATACGCAATTGCATTTTATGTGCATTGCATGGATACTGGTATTATTTAGTTCTCGGACGGGAGTACCGTTCCGAGGGAGCCTTTGGCTAGGCTGTCGGGAGTACCGGCAGGGATACGGGTGACGGGAGTACCGACCCGGGACAGTGCGCACAGGCTTATGGAGATATATGTTGCCTTTCAGGGCAGCGGCAGGTTGGTATGGGACTTGGGTGCCAGGTGTCTTATGTGGGCCCCAAGGACCGGTATGTGCTTTTATTACGCGGTGCTATTGTTTGGTTGCGTCACATGGCTTGTGTGTACATGTGGGTTTGTATTTGGGGTGATCTCTTCTTCGATTCATGTTATAGCCTTCCTTTTCATATAAACTTGCTGAGTCTTGCGACTCACCTTGCTTTCCATCATTCCAGGTAAGGGTAAAGCAAAGGCCAAGGGCGAGGATCGTTCCACTTAGCAGCCGGCCGCGTTGGTAAGGTGTACAGTTAGCTGCCCCCGTCATCTCTGATGTTTTGCTAGAGTCGTTGTCTTTTATTTTTGACTGTGCCAGGTCGTCATTTGTACCTCCTATTGTTGGCACAGGGTTTGTATGTATTTTTATATACTTCATGCCCGCTGTATCAGCGGGGTGCTTGTGGGCATGCATGTTTTCCGTTTTGCTTCCGCTGTTAAATTTCTTATTTATGCATGCCAGGGCATTTCTGTCTTTTGTCTATTCCTCTTCCCTTCTGTGAGCGCACTCGTTCGGATAGACCGGGTGGTTGGGATATCCGAGCGGGGGTGCTTACACACATATACATACACACAGCCTTATAAATATCCTAACTTGAAAGATCAAGAACTTGGAAAAACGCATGGCAAAAATTCTGTTCACAGCAAAAGTCAACAACCAGAAATAGAAAATCAGTTGACAGTAACAAACCACAATAAAGATCATCAAATCACAGCATTGCAAATTTTTGTTCACAACAACCAGAAACAACAAATCTAATAACAAAAAATACACAGCAAAATGTAGCAACAAAATAGAGTGAGAGAGAGAAAGAGAGAGGGAGAGAGAGAGAGAAGGGTGGGGTAAATACCAGGCTATAGCAGTGGGAGTGGCGATGGCTCTGGCTGCGGCTGGCCATCGTACCTCCGGGGCCACCACCGCAACTTCATTCTTCGCCCAGCATCGCTGCAAAAATGGTAGCTGATGCAGCCGCTTCTCGCCTCCGTTTCAGCTGCAAATGGCCACCATTGCTATGGCCATCGTTGACCACGTCCAGCCACTGTCGACATTCAAATCGCTGCCTTCCTTGTCATTGCTGTCCGCCTCTTTCGACGGCCATCGCTCTTGGTTCGTTCTTCTTCTCCGTCAGGCCCTCTTGCAACTCACCTGCTCCTGTCGCTGTTTTTCTCTTGCTTGCTATCACTTCACCTTCGCCATCGCCGACGACTTACTCGGCTTCCTCCTCTGTTTTTCGTTGATCGCTGTTGCCAACGACCTCATCTAACCTCCTCCTTCGTCGACTGAACAATTGCTTCCAGCTATTGTTTTCATCCTCTACCATTGAAGTAAGCTTCATAGCAAACCCATATCTCAAATTGGGAGAGGCAGTATGGCTGATGGGGGGCGACGACGATGGGGCTGAGCGGCGGCGCAGTAGGGGGTGACGATGATTGAGCGGCTGTTGGTGGGGCGCGATAGAGGGGGTGGCGATGGCGATGGCGTGGGTGGGTGACTATGAGAGAGAGAAAGAGAGGGTGGGCGTGTGCGCGTGTGTTAGTGGGTTGGGCAGAGTGTGTGCGTGAGGTAAGGGAGGATATGATAGTTTTGGGGGAGGGGAGAAATAATTGTTTCCGGCCATTCATCTCAACTATTTATTGATTTCAACCATCCAAAAAATGTTTCCCTCACATTTGTCATTCAATTTCAAAAACCATTCTATTTTATTATATAGATATATTTTTTAATAAATATGTATAATTTATCTAACATTTAGAAATTAATATATAAATTTTTATAAAAAATAATATTTTTATAAATTTTATTTATATTATTTAGTATCATGTCTATTTTAGTTTTTTTGTCAAGTTCTGATAGCTTATCAGATTTTACAAACCAAACACATAACTATTAATCAATAAATTAAAAGTATATTTATCCAAAAACGTTATCAACTTAAATGCTACACAACTTTTATACTAAAAGCCAACTAACTTAAAAGCTCAAATAAAAAACGCTAAGCCAAATAGCCTTTAAATTGTTATTACTTTCAATATACATACTAGTGGAGAGTTCATTTTTCTTCTATACAATTAAGATGTTATGTTGTTCACGTTGGGTAACTCTAATAGTGCAATTGTGAGTCTAGCTGTAACTCCCTCTCTCTACATTTATCGCGTTAGGCAACATAAATGTTCCACACGAATAATATATCAGCATTCATATGATTAAATCACATGTTTTCATAATTTTCTTATATATTATATAAAAGTGTTAATAGTTTTTCAATTTTGCAACACTTCTCAACAAAGTATTTGACTTATTTTTAATGAGTAGATGTTAAAATTTTTAATTTTAATAATTTGAAGGAACCTTCCCAACACTCTTGATAAAACATTTGACTTATTTTTGATGAATAGGTTTCGAAATTTTTAATTTTAATAATTTAATGTTAATTTTGATATGTTTTAATTTTTAATAATTTCTTAACATGCTTTTTATACATAGATTTTCTTACTATTTATTTTGTTTTGTTAATTTATTATTTTTTTTATTATTTTTAAAATTTTAGAAATAAAAAAGAATATTATTTTATTTTTATTTCTATTTTAGAAAATTTTGAAAATCTTTCAGAATATTTTGTAAGATTCTGAAATCTTTGCAAGAATGTGGAATATTTGGGAATGCTTTATTATAAAGGGCATGTGGTGTTGGGTTGAGTTGTTATTAGGACTAGGGCTTGAGAATGTTTAGGCATTAGGGTTTAAGAATGGTTGAAAGATACGATCGACGGCTTGCTTCCGACGAGGGGGTCTCGCTCCGGCGAAACCCTCGTCTCCAACTCCAATGGCTCCGACGAATTCCTGGTATGTAGGTTCCGACTCTAGCTAGCCTATTCTTTCATACAAATAACCCTTGCGTGTAGATTTTGGCTTTCCATAATTTCATTCAATTTGCTTGAATGGTTTGATACAGATTTCGAGCAGAAGAAGGAGCTGCTTATTTCTAAACATTGAATCAATGATTTACCACAAAATTGCGTCGGATACCAGCGAGGCAGGCAGGGCATGGCCAAGTATGGCGAAGGCCAACATGAACCTGCCGGCGAGGTATCCGGTAGCTATGGAGTCTACCAGCGGCAGGCGCACTTCAACCGTAGAGGTCACGTCGTCGCACGGGTGGTAGAACTTGAGGTAGGAGAGGAACGGCAACGGGTCACGTGAATTGTTGGACCGGGGACATACCTGGAGAACGTGGATGGCGAGTGGAAGAACGACGGCTTCGGTGTCCACGGATGGCTGAAAATTCTGTGATCACGTTTCTGGGTCTTATGGGGGAGCGTCTGCGGGGGAAGAAGCCCGTTGTCCCCATTTTGGATTTGACTCTTCACCTCACAATCAGCCAGCTGATGCCAGGGTCAAGGCTCAGCCTTCAAGGACGCTATGGAAGGACGCTATCGGGGTTGGGCAATGTACGGGAAATTTGGCTATGCTTTACGTGGGTAGTAAGATCCTTTGAAGAGGCCATGAATTTTTATCTTGTGTTTGTGCTAGACCCTAATGGCAACAAATCGGTTATGGGCATTGAGTGAGACCTGAGAGTTGGTGTATGTCTAACTTTTTGATTGGCCATGAATGGGAAATTTGTATCTGTGCTCTGTTTGGGTTGGAAAATATGAATGCTTTTGAAGATCCATGAATCGTATTTTGTGTTTGTATTGATATACCGATGGCTTCAAACTGCCAAATTTCAAATGTTTTTGGTATTTACCACCTTTTTGTCTGTTTGTAATCTCCCCTTTCCTTTTCAGCCAGAACACCCCTGTGCAGGATGTTTTGAAACTCACTCAGCATGACTGGTGGTTATTTTAAATGGAAAGAGTAGAAGCTGGTAGAGAGGATACTGATTCTGTTTGATGAATCACTACTTGCGTCCAGGTTTCATGTTTTACAGGCAGCTTCGGTGCTGCCCCTTGCTTCAAATTTAAAATGAAGGCAAGTTCAATGCGGAATTTTTATGTCGGTTATGACGTCAAGGCTGTTGGCAGAATTAGATGTACATGGCCCAATAAAATGGATTGTGCAGCTGCATCATGCCCTGAATATTTTTTGTGATTTGGTCATATTACCTGCGAGCAGGTTGTCTCACAAATTTTTTTTTTTTTCCAGGGCACAAAATTGTCTGTTTGATCCGAGAAAGAAAAAAGCAAATCCTAAGTATTTGGATTTGAGTTACACTTTTAGCCATGCCGTACCTGTTGGCTATTGGATTCATAATTCGTGATTAACTGATAAACTTTAACAAAAAACTTGATTTATCATTCTTGGTTTATTATTTTATTTTATTTTATTTTTTTGTCAGCATCTAGTTGATACTCTGTACCTTTAAGAAGTGATGTATGGATATGCCACTGGGTTGATAGAAGGTAGCGCAAGTTAGCAAGTGCAAAATTATGGCTCTTCTGTTGGCAGTCCTATTCTACATGGACACACACACAAACACACAAATACAACTTACCTTATAATACTTGCATTTCATATTTATACAGATAAATTGTTTTATTTCTGAAGCATTTTGAATACATAAATTTTGGCAAATCTACCATCTAATGGACTTCTCTTGAGGTGCATCTCACCTTCCCTAGCCCTGGTGACCTCCAATGGCCTACCCTTCTTCTACCCCAACTCAGACAGTTCAGGGGTATGTAGCTTTGCACTTCACAGGCCCTTTTTGATTCTTTCCCTGATTGGATGAGACCCCTTTGCTGATTCCACAACTTTGTTGAGTGCCTAATTGTTGTGCCTTTTATGCAGCTCCTCCACCACTCTCTCCCTCTCATTCTGGAGCAAGGAGAGGTTCTATACGGAGCTCTGGTGTGACCTCCAGTAACACTGATTTCCTTTAGCACTTTCTATTCATACCCTTTGATTATCTTTGGCACAAATGGACATTTCTATTTACCTTTGACCCTGATTAGTTATGGCGCAAAAATGACACAGCAGGCTGTATGATTCCATTGCATGGCACAAGTATATTTGAGTTTGTTTGCCATCTGCACTGTCCATCGCAAATATGGAAAAGTTGACACCAGTTATTCATCATTTTGATGTCCACATGGTATGTGGTGAGAATTGTCCACATGCTAATCTGATGTGCTCTGCTTTCTCTCCCCCCACCCCCGCCTGCGGCGGGGTTAGCCCAAGAAGGATGAGTACGTAGTGAAGACACCAGGCAGGGGCTCTGTCCAGTTGCCTGAGAATGCTGTGGGTTCCGCTGCTGTTGGTGGTGCTGGAGCGTTGGTTGTTGTGGGTGAGGGAATGCTGCCAGTGAAGTGTTGGGGAAGGCCATCAGGATCTGGTGAGATTAAACGACCTAGAAAAGGTTACAGGAAAACTTCTGGTTGGTCCAGGAAGGTACATTCTGTTGGTACTTTGGTTTAATAATTGATTTAATGGACAACTGCTATGGACTTGTGTTGAAGTTGGTTGTTTTATTGGCTTTGATTTTACTTTCAAGCCGTTGGTTATTGCAATTAGGTCTTAATTATTAGCCGTCCCCAATAAATTTATTGAACAAACCTTATAGAATTTCTTGAAAAGTTAGTTTTGTGCCATTAAGATAACTGTGAATTCCAAATGAGAATCTATGGGCCATTAAAATCCAGATTAGGGATGTAATGATTGAATTCCAGAAAAAAAAATCTGTTTAATTTGAGTAAGAGTAAATAAAGTGTGGTTAAGATAAGATTATATAATGCTCCATAATTTTCAAATCTAAGAAGTGCTAAATGTTTTTGCTATCTTTGGTTGTTTGTGATGCCAAGGCGATCAAAGATTCTCAACAGTTGTAAAACTGATTGATGGAGCAACTGAAACATGTGTTCATCACAAACAATGAGGTTTCTTCTTGTCTGTATATACTTTCTAAAGTACCATTACTTCTTTTCTTGTAACTGTGCTACATAATGTAGAAAGGAATAGTCCTGCGAACAGACCCAGATACTATGCAAACTAAAAAAATAGAATGACTTTAGTTTTATCTTTTAAGTAATTTATTTTTAAGCCTGTCAAATTATTTCCCAACTTAATTGTTTTTTAGCTTTGATCTTACTGTCATGCTATTTGTTACTTAAATTAGCACTCAATTATGGTCTTTAATTGTGCCATGGCCCGTGACCTACTAATACAAAGTATTTACAGGAGAAATTTTAATTATTGCATGTTCTAATTTGCAAAGATTTCTTGACAGGATATTAAATTGCTTCATGCTGACCAATTTTTTTTTCTTTTGCTTATAGCTGTTTATGGGCATTTTTTTAATCGAAATAATGACATAGAACAAGTTTTACTTTTATGGATCTGTAATTTTTCCTTTTGGAGTAGTTTGCATTTAAGCCCATATTTTCTTTTCTCTTTTTCTGAGAGATGCAATGGCCATAAACAATTCATGTTGAAAAGGCAGAAAATGCAGAATGTTTAGCACATTTAATGTAGCCTCATGCACTTGTAAGAAACCTTATTAGTCATAGTGCAAATGGAACTTGCTATTTTCTCTTACTCTAATTGAGTAGACTGATTTTTGTTTTTTAATGGCTTTTGGATGCTAAAGCGCATTGATTACTGGGGACCAAGCAGTTGTAACTTAACAGTCGGTGGCTTATGAAGATCTCAGTAACGAACTTGAACATTTTGTGAGTTAATTACACTCCGCTTTCTGTTGGTCCTGGAATGATTTGGATTCCAGTTATGCTTGTTATCTTACTTCCATTTACTATGGAATCCAGAAGCAGCCATTGTTATTATTTACCCTTGTTGTGCTATTTTATATATATATATATATATATTCAAACAATTTGCTTTACATGGAATAAAAGGGGAAATAAGGAACATGGAATAAAAATATATTAGCGGCAATATTTGCAGAAGCATGTTATCTTGGTTTGCCAACACTTCTTCCTTGTTATGTGTGTGTTTACCTGTGTTTTCTGCCCTGTCCAGTTTTTTGGTCTGGACACTTACCCATTTTTTTGGTCTGGACACTTACAATCAGGTCTCTGCCTCTTTTACTATCAATGAATTTTGATTTTTACATGTTTATCGGCTTTCTATAGGTAATGGTGGATCCCTATGCACAAAATCCGAGGTGAACCTTTGATGCATGCGTGGGCACTTCGGTCAGTGCTTCTTGTGTTGACTAATTTTTGTTGTCTATCTTATTCTTCTTTCATGCAAGTAAAAAAAAAAACATGTCATCTTGTTTTTGACTCTCGTTATTGGAACTGACATTCTGGGTGATAAAAGATCCCCCTTGTGGTAAAAACTGATAACTCTTCTAGCCTTTTTGGTTAATCTGTATTTCTCTGTTTTCTCAAACAATGAATCTCTTATCTATCTATTGTGATTTATTCTTCTTCCTGGATTTCTGGGCACATGGGAATGTACATGATGAGTTATTGGATTATGGGGAGTTCAACCTCATTGCTCTATGCCTGACTGCAAATTGACTACATGCTACATGTCTTATCTACATTACTTTATACTTGTTATCTTACTTGCATTTATAACAGAATCCAAATGCGGCCATTTTATTAGTTTATTCTTTTTGTTCTCTTATATTTTGTTTTCAAGTGAAATGTCTTACATGGAACAAAATGGTAAATAACGAACATGGAATATAGAAATATATTGAAGTTGCCAATACTGCATGCGCCAGAGTTTTTGTGGTTTCCAGGGAAATAAATTGTTCTTAAAATGTGTCTTCTAAAATAATGATAGGGTTCTCTCTTTCGTCATTATTTCTATACTATTTGCTTCTTCAAGGTCAAACAAGTAAGATTCTCTCTCTCTCTCTCTCTCTCTCTGTGTGCCAGTCTTTTCCAAAACAGTGTTTGGGTTTTTGTCTCCATCTTTGGATCTGCTTTAAGATTTGATTTGCATCTAGTTTCAAGGGGCTTTTCGTTTATTTCTTTACCTTGTATAAATTCTTTGGTTGTTGGTCGATGCCTTGATTCTTTGTTTTAATATCTACTGCTCAGTATTTACTTTGCTTTGGATACTCGCTAGAGAGCTAGGCATAAAGCTGGCATCAAAGCGGATGGCAGCTTTGAAGAAGTCCAAGCTAAAGATGGACTCGTGTCAACTGGTCTAGGAAGCAAATTGGTGCCAAGAATGTAGTTCTCCAACACTTCTGGTTATTATCATGGAGAACTGCCAGTTCCTTCACTATTGTTCTGGTGGATACAATGAGATTGCATTCGCACCGATGATGAATCTGCCACTTCCTCCCATGTCCAGCATGTCTTCTTCTCCTGCTGTTCAGGCACGGATGGGCAACAAATATAATCCTGCAGAGGGCTGCAAGCCTTCAAGTTGGGTGACAAAGTCATCTTTCCTGTGGAGAGTAGGAGCTTGGCAATCCTTTAGCATCATCACAGGATGGGTGAACATGGTATGAATAGAACACAAGTTTGTGTAGATTCATTTTTTAAGCAAGTTCTTCCTATCCCGAATCCATCTTAACCTTTCCCTAAATCTGTGTTGCTTTGAGATTTGAGTGAGCATGCATGCAGAATCAGTTGGATTGATCACTTGAGTCTCTTTATCATGCATTGCATGTCTTCCTCAATGGGTAAACCACTTGATCCTCATCTGTTCTTTGTCTGCACTGCCTGCTAGGTTCATGCAATATGGTTTGTACAGTATTCTTATTGTTCCGTTGTTGGATAGTCTGTGTTATTCATTTACTTGAGCAGGTTGTGGTTAAGTTTTACATTGTATGTTTTCCTTCTCTTTTGTTCACTTCATATGATACTGACTGTATTCATACATTCAGAGGACAGGGAGGACCGCAAAGCCATATGATGTCCTTTTGAAACTCAACTTTGGTGAAGGTTGCAGTTGTGTGTGTACACAAATCAAGTTCACCATTGATTTTCAGGTGAAACGATTTTTCATATTCTTTTTTTTTGGCATCATAGAAATGGGGATCGTTTATGGTTTTTATTTTTTTTTTGTCTTGTCCATCATTTCAGAGAAATGTTTCGACCCATGTGGGCCTTTGTATTTCAGGTAAAATTACTAAATCAACTCAGAAACATAAATTACATAAAACTTTGAGGGCTGTAAGAACTGAACTGATATTGGCTCTATCTAGATGTATGTGTGCGACTGCTACATTAAGTTGATGTTTTATTCAATAGGTCTGGGGTCATGGGCTCCTTTCAGAGAATTAACTTAATTCACTGGTCTCCCATTAAAAAAAAAAAAAAATCTACATGAACTGAAAGCTCCACATGTCTTCCTCACTTTAGCTCTTGATTGCATTCCATTTCTTTCTTGTGTAGTCCATCTTCCTCTTGCGTAGGCTTGTCACTATTTATGGTTTTTGTCTCCTTTAGATATATCGAAAATCCTAATTTCACTTTCTTGGCAGGGATTTGTTTACTCATTCACCTTTTTGGCCTTTCTGTAACTTGCTCTAAATATAGAGCTACTTCAATTTTATCATTGGAGTAACTCTTAAATATAGTCTTTAGTTGTGCTATGGCCCTTGACCTTCTAATACAAAGCACTTGTAGGATAAAGTGCAATTATTGTATGTTCTAATTTGTATTTATGTTCGACTGTACTGCCACGTTTTCCATTCCAGTTGTACTCTTTATCGTAGTTGCATTTACAGCGTAATCCAGAAGGTGGTTGTGTAATTATTTAATTCTCTGTAATTTTATATTTCATTTTCAGATATGTTTTACGGGGAACAAAATGAGAGAAGGAACGCGGAATATAGAAATATATGAAAGTTGCCAATATTGCATGCACCACAACTTTTCCTTGTAATGCATACTATGAAATGATAGGCTTATTTTTTCTGCTTTTTTGCTAAACCGTAGGCTTATTTCTTGGTGAAGTAATCCTTCCCCACCCCCACCGCCCAAAAAAAAAAAAAAAAATTTTTTTTTTGAGGGTTTTGGATCTTTGCAGCAGGCTTTGATTTCCACCTATTTTTAAGGGGACTTTGGTTCTGTACCTAAAAATTTGTTTATTGATTGACGTCTTGATTAACCCGCTTGGATCTCGGTCAATCTGTATTTAACTGTATGGATACTTGCAGGGAGATAGGCATGGCGCTGTGCATTGGCACTAATGGTGGTTTGAAGAAGTCCAGCGGAGTCCCTTCCAACTATGGGCAGCAAATCCAAGCCATGCACATAAGTGCTCAGCGCAGCTGGCTCCATTTAGGGGAGGAGAAACAGTTGCTTCCCTACACTATGTTCCTGGTTCACGTAAAGCTCATCAGGTGAAATCTCAAGAGTTGGTATCTATCTAACTTTTGGGTGGGGCCATGAATGGGAAATTTGTATCCATACTTTAGCGGGTAGGAAAATATGAAATTTGTATAAAATTTATCTGTAGGTGACTTGACTGAATTTGGTTTAGATTATCACTCCTGTTGTATAGAATTTCTCTCTTTCAAATTGTTCAAAACTGCCGTTTCCCTTTGCTCTTGTTCAGTAAGTAGAATACGTTTGGTGCCGTTTGAGGTTATGATTGTCCTTGTGTCGGGTAGTTGGGAGGGAGTGTGGTTTGGTCTATTGGTTGCTTTGGGCTGTGGATTATTGGCCTTGCTTTGTGTGCGATTGTTTTGTAATTGAAGTAGTGGTGTGCAAAAAAAATAAAAAAATAAAAAGGTGTTGTAAGTTTCTTTGTTTCTTTCCATTCTTGTTCTAATTGTTTTGGGACATGTTTAATTGTATTGTCCATTTGCTTGTTCTTCAGCAGATAAGTTACTTCACTGTGTTTAGTTATTAACAAAAAATATAATAAAAAATAGTTTAATAATTTTTAAAAGTTTTTTTATTGTTTTCACTATGTAATAACATTAATTATATATATATAATTAAATCTCCAGCACCTTAGATGGAGGGAGAATTTGAAATGATATTAAAAAAGTAAGATACTTAAAATAATTTTTTTTATCAGTACTTAACAGTATTTTTCTTTTTTTTTAGATAACTTGTGTCAAAATTTACGCTCCACTTTTTTGGGAGAGTTGGACCTCGTCCTAACTCACCTTTTACCCTTGTGTCAAAAGTTAGATGGAGGTATTATAGTAATTTTTTTTTGGTTAACGCACCTTTATGAGCGTCTTTTGCTATTCGGTCTTACAATATCAGCAGGAGATGTAAATTAGAGAATTCAGCGGCCAGTTCGATTCCTAGTCTTGTTGCAAACGTGAGGGTTGCAAGCGGTTTTTAACTTTCAGGATCGTTTTGATTGCTGAGTTTCTTCCCTTGCTAGGGTTCGTACACAAAACCTGGGGCCCAAAAAGCATCATCCTAGGTTCTTCCTTTACCAGCAGAATTATGCTTGGGGTCGGTATTACAGTAATTTTGATAATATAAGAGGTGGTGTCAAGACTACTTATTAGTGTTGGCTTGAAAAGGTCTGAATGAGTTTTTTTTAATTAGTATGGGTAGCAAATCCAAGCCATGCAAAAATGTCTTCTGCACAACTGGTTGTGAAAACAGATATTTCCTTATATTGATCTATTTTTGATGGATATATAAAAGTTAATTTTTATAAATCGTGAAATCTTTTGAATGAGAAATTTGTATCTATAAAGTTCATGCGGGTGGGAAAAAATTAATTATGTTATTAAAAAAATAAAAATTTATTTTAAAATTAAATATAAATTGAAAGTTTAGCTTTTTTTAATTGTTTTCTCTGAATTAAATACAAATTTTTAGACATATTTTAGCATAAATATATGTGATTTCTTTTTTTTTGAGTTGGTTTTATAATATTAGTCTAATTTATTCCAATTATTCATTATATAATTGATAAAACTTTTATCAGATGTTTTGAGTTAATAATAAACGCATTTTAACAAAACTCATAAATAAACAATTCAAACTCTTTTATATAATGAATAATTTATTCCAATTATTCATTATATAATTCCAAGTTTATAATGTGTTGTATTTAGTTAACCTAAGTTCATAAAATAAAGAACTCTCGTACAATGATAAAATTTGATATAATATTTGAAAGGTGAGGTACTTACTGTAATTTGGAAAAAAAAATATGAGTCCCGGTCAGAATAGGCCAAAATTAAGGGAGTTAGCGTAATTAAGTAAAAATTTTGCTTTTCCCTATATATTCCGGTATCGGGAGTCCAGTTCGAGCAAACAAAGGAGAGAGAGAGAGAGAGAGAGATTAGGGTTCCAAAATCTTCTCTCCCCTTCGAGCCCGAGGAATCTGCATCCGCGACGAAGACGACGGTGTTGTAAACTTCTTTCATTCTCTGATTCCCTTCTTGTTCTAAGAATTTCGGGGTCACAGCAGTTCGTTCACTGTCCCTGAGCGTCCAGAATCTGCTTCAATCGGCTGAAGAAGAAGGTGTTATAAATTTATCTCTAATTGTGTTTTGATTTCGTTTAATTTTCTTCTCCTCTTGCTTTTCAGTGAAATTAGGGTTTCAGAATGCTTAAAAAACAAGATCGACCGCAATTCCTTCGAATTTAGGGTTTCAGGGAATTTACGGTGTCTAGACTAAAATATCGTTCTTTCTAGGTTAAAACCAAACAAAGAAGGAGAGGAGAGTTTTGGGTTCGGGGTCACAGCGTTTCCTTCGCATTGGCTGAAGAAGAAAAAAGACGAAGAAGGAGAATAAGGTGGTGTAAATTTCTTTCCTTTATTGTTTCCCCCTTTTTTTTTTTTTTGACTTGTTTTAATTGTATTCTCCTCTTGCTGGTTCTTCAGCAAGTGAAGGAGAGAGAGTTTAGGGTTTCAGAATGATCGAAAGTCTCAAATGGGCGCTTGATGCCATGGATCCGGAGCCCGTACAGAAGTACTTTGAGCGCCACGTGCACCGTGGCCGGAACAGTTCAAGAAAGCTTGTGGAATCAACTGAGAACTATTGCCCGGTATCTTGTTTTCTTTCTTTCTTTTTTTTTTAAGTTATTGCCCGGTATCTTGGTTATCCATATATTTGTTCTGAATTTTGCTTAGGTCTCCTTTGGCTTCATGATTTTCCATTGTTTCTGCTCGGTTTATTATGATAGGCTTAACTTCGATGTCGATTCCACTTTCTCTTGAAATTCCTCCTCTTGTTGAATGGGCATTTACTGAAACAATTTTATTTTGATGCTTAATCACTTGACTTGTTGGCCTCTTATCTTGCCCCTAAAATTTATTTTCGTGTAGATGGCTTTGGCGTGGAGAAGGCAGAAGGAATGGCTCACTCCTTAATGCGTTGACGGGGAAGCCAGGAGTGGTAAGAATAGATATTTAAAATAACGTTGTTTAGTTTTGTCACCGTCTCTCGCTACTGGTTTTGTTAATGAAATTGGTGATCTTACGTGAGATGCTCATTTTTTTATTTTGTAGGATATTGTACAAGTAGTTAAGTCCTTGGCTCAGAGTGGGCGAGCCGTGTGTGTTCTCTCTGCATCTGATCCAATGAGCCTGGGCATCAGCACGAATGAGGCTTGAAGAAGTCCAAGCTGGAAACAGAGGAGTCCTTTCCAGCTGGTATAGGCAGCAAATCCAAGCGGTGCACAAATTTTTTCAGCAGTGCTGGCTAGTTTCGGAAAACCACCACCTCCTTCACTATGTTCCTGTTGGTTATAAAGTTAATTCTTATTGACAGTGAGATTTCATAGTTGGTGTCTGTCTTAACTCTTCTTTGGCCATGAATGGGAAATTTGTATCTATAGTTTATGCGGGTAGGAAGATATGAAATTTGTACCAAATTTGTTTGTATGTGACTTGTGTTTTAGTGTAAACATATGGGATTTGTCTTTTCAATTGATTTATAATGTACTTATATGTGTTTGGCTTGCAAGGGTAAAGAAGAAAGTGTTACAATGTAGATTCACTTTTCTCTTATTCTTTAAAAGAAAAAACATGAAAGTTAAAATACCACAATCACTCAAAGCAGTAGAAAGAAAAGAACAGGAAATGCTCTTTTCAAACCTTCTTACAAGGTGTCAAGACACCCATTTGTGCCAACAACGTCTCAAGTTGATTAGTATTCAATTGGACAGGAGAAATTCCATTGCATGACACAAGTGTATTAGATTTCCGTTTCTGTTTACACTCTGTTGCAAAAATGGTCAAAGTGACACTAATATCATTCATCATTTTGATCTACGCATGGTGCATGGTCAGAATTATCCACCTGCAAATCTTATATGCCCACTCTCTCTCTATCCTCCTCCCCCCCCTAACGGATTAGCCCAAGAAGGATGGGTCTATACTGAAGACGCCTGGCAGGGACTGTCGCCAGTTGCCTGAGAATGCCATGGATTCTGCTGCGGATGCTGATGCTGCAGGTGCTATTGTTTGTGGTGGAGCATTGGTTGCTGATGGAAAGCTGCCAGCGTATGAGTTGGCCCAAGAAGGTACATACTGTTGGTACTTTGCTATAATAATGATTGGATGGACAAGTTCTATGAACTTGTGCTGAAGTTTGTTATTTTATCGGCTTTGATTTTACTTTTATTCTGTTGGTTATTGAAATTAGTGCTCATTTATTAGCCATCCCAAAAAAAATTACTGTAAAAAGCTTTAAATTGTCTTGAAAGACTTGTGGTGTGCCATTAAGATTGCTGTGATTTCCGAATGGGAATCTATGGGCCACTAAACTCTAGATTAGGGATCCAATGATAGAATTCCAGGATAAAAGATCAGTTTTTCAGTAAGAGCAAGTATTTCATAAATAAGCAGTGTAGTTAAGATATGGTTATAGAAATGCTCCATAATTTTCAAATATAAGAAGTGCTAAATGTTTTTCCTATCTTTGGTTGTTTGTGATGCTGAGGTAAAGAACACGCTTTTCAACTTTTGTAACACTGATTGAAGGAGCAAATGAAACATGTGTTGATCACCTCAGCATACAACAGACACATGCAAGGAAATTGGTTCTTGTCTTTATGTACTCTATTTCTGGCCTTGTAGCTGCGGTACATAATGCAGAAAGGAATATTCCTGCAACCATGATACAATGGCTGTGCGCGAAAAGTATTGAACAACTTCAGTTTTATCTGTTAAGTATTTAAGCCTGTGAAATTGTTTCTCAAGTTAACTTGCTTTGATTTGACTTTCATGCTATTTATTACTAAAATTAACACTCAATTATAGTCTTTAATTGTGGCATTCCCTGTGGCCTACTAATTAAAGTGCTTACAGGAGAAATTGTAATTATTACATGTTGTAATTTGCAATGATTTGTTAATAGGATAACAAGTTGCATCAATCTTTGACAAGAATTTTTGTTTTGTTGGCTCATAGCTCTCTATGGGCATTTTTTTAATTGATAGTGACATAGAACAATTTTTACTTTTACAGACCTGTAACTTTTCCTTTTGGAGTAATTTGCATTTAAGCCCATATTTCTTGTTTATTCTGATATGTGCAAAGCCCATAAACAATTCATCTTGACAAGGGAGAAAAAACACAATGTTTAACAAATTTATTGTAGCCTTATCTAAAAACCATTCATCTTGACAAGGGAGAAATGGAAGTTGCTATTTTCTCTAACTTGATTAGACTGTTTTTAGTTTATATCAGTCAATTTGGATACCCAGTCGCATTGATTACTGGGGACTATGCAGTTGCAACTTAACAGTTGGCTTATGAAGATCTCAAGTAAAAACTTGAACATTGTGTGAGTCAGTAACACTAACCTTTCTGTTGGTACTGGAATGGTTTGCATTCCAGTTGTTTTTGTTATCTTCCTTTTACAACGGAATCCAGAAGCAACGGATGCTTTATTGTGCATGTGTCAGAATGGGAAAACAATTATGGATGCCACGTGGTGGTTGATCTTTGGGGTTTTCTTAAATTTATTCTTGTGCATGGCACCATTTACTCATGTAAAAGTCTCTCTCCCCTAACGCCATTTCACCATCTCTTTTAGTCGTGTCTGTCATTCTACATTTTTGTTCTCATGGATTCTTTTAATCCATTGCTTGCAGAATTTGTTGATTCTTTGGGCACAGTTGCTCCCAGCATTTCTCTGAAGTCTGTTATGGACCAAACATGTTACATTGGGTTGCCTACACTTTTTTAGTGCTGTGTTGTGTTAGTTGTGCTTTCTGCTCTGTCTATTATTTGGTTTGGATACTTACAATCAGGTCTCTGCCTCTTTTATTATCAGTGAGATTGATTTTTACAAGTTTATTGGCTTTTTTAGGTAATGGCAGATCCTATTCCAAGTGAACCTTTGATGCATGCATGGGCACGTGGGTCAGTGTTTCCTTTGTTGACTAATTTTTGTAGTCCTGCATTTTTCTTGTTTCATGCAACCACAGAAAGTGTCATTCTGTTTTCAGCTCTCTGGATTGGCAGAGACATTCCAGGTGATGTAGATCCCACTCGGTAAAAACTGATAACTCTTCTAGCTTGTTTGGTTGATCTGTATGTCTCTGTTTTGCTCAAGAAGTGAATGTCTATGTATGTGTGGTGATTTGCTCTTCTTCCTGGATTTCCGCACACATGGGAACTTGTATAATCTGTTATGCCATTTGTTGGGAGTTGAAACTCATTGCTATATGTTTTGACTGCAAATTTGTCTACATGCAAATCCTACCTGGTTAGTCTCTCTCTCTCTCTCTCTGTGTGTGTTGGATAAAGGCGATACCATTGAACCCAATGAAGCATTCCCTAATTTTCTTTCCACACTTTCATGTTCTTGTTCATTTGTAAGGCTGATCTAGGTGTTTTTACTTTTTTCTGGTAGACAATCCATATCTAGCACAGTTTCCCCCTATTTTCACATGTTCATTATTTTCAGTTGTTAAATTTATTTGATGCAAATGCTTGAAAAGGTGCTCCTCTATTTTGTTGGGGTACTTTCCGTTAATGTGATTTACGCCAACGTATTCCATTGTACAATTATTGCTGTTTTATTATTTTACCCTTTTTGTTCCCTTATATTTTGTTTTCAAATGATTTGTTTTACATGGAACAAAAGGGTAAATAACATGGAATATACAATTATGTTAAAGGTGCCAATATTGCATGTTGTAGATTTTTTGTGGTTATCAAAATAAATTGTTCTTAAATGCATCTTGTAAAACAGTGATAGGTGTCTTTCTTTCTTCTTTTTTACTTCACTATTTGCTTCTTTCCAGGTCAAACAAATAAGATTCATGCTACCTGCTCTCTCTCTCTCTCTCTCTCTCGCTCTCTCTCAAGCGGTCTTTGCAAAACCGTATTAGGGTTTTTGTCTCCATATTTGGATCTGCTGTAGGCTTTTTGTTTTTGTTTATTTTTAACCTTTTGCTCTCTTTAAATCTTTGGTTGCTGGTTGATGTCTTGATTTGTTGTTCGGATCTCTATTTTCCTGTAATTAACTGCAACGTACGCTTGCTAGGGAACTAGGCACCCTAATGGTGGCTTGAAGAAGTGCAAGCAAGAAATGAACTGCCTATCAACTGGTTTAGGAAGCAAATTGATGCCAAGTATGAAGTTTTTCAACTTTGCTGGTTATTATGGGGAACTGCCACTTCCTTCACTATATTCCTGGTGCCGGACAACTGATGGCAAGATGTGGGATCTGATGACCATAAGTGTTCTGAGTGCCACATGCACGGTGGGCGGAGCAGTTGAAGAAAGCCTGTGGAAATCGTTGTTTCCTCCATAGTTGGTGGATGCACCGGTAGGGGAGGTATTGGTTTTGACAGTAATGGCAATGGCGGACATCTTCCCATTTCAGTCTGCCTGGACCGTCCCCTTCCTTTGATCTTTTCCACCTCAACCGGTGGTGTAGGTTTTTTTTTTGTGTGTCTTCCATGTTGGGTGTTTTTCTCTGTTCAGCGTTTCTCAAACCTGACCAGTGGCCAGGGGAAGGCAAGAGAAAATTATGAATCCGATTGAGTGATCCATTCCTGCCCATCAAAGTCCATAATTTACTTTGCCATTGTCCTTGCTGGATGTTATGGTTTCCCAGATTAGGGTTTGTGAATGCTTAAAAGACACACTTCCTTCTGTGCTTGTTCGTTATTTAAGTTTAATTTGACAAATTTATGCTTCTAATGTCAACGGGGATGCTGGAGACTCCCTCTTGGCTTTCGTTCAGCCTGGACGGAAACAGCAGCTTCTCCGTACTTTCTGGTAAATTGAGGTGAGTCCAACACAGCCAAACCTGCAGTTCTCATTTCTTGGATTTTCTCTGTGAATTAACAAATTCTGCATGGTACACAGTAATTTCTTAGCAACTCCCTTGACCTACTAACTGGAAGTACTTACAGGAGATTTTGTAATTAGTGTATGTTGTAATTTGGAATAATTTGTGAATAGGAACAGAAGTTGCTCTATGTTGCTTCTTCACCACTGCATTTGGATTTATACCCACTTCGACGGATGTCATCACCATGACCTGGTTGCTTGAGATGAAAATGATGCTGCGCCAACAGCAAAACTAGCATTCTCCAGGTGTCCTTAGTGCCAACCATCAACATCAACTGCTCTCCTTTGCTGCCACTATTTTCGCCCCCACCCAACAGAATTTTACGTGAGGTGCCTCTTTGCTACCACCGCTTTCTTTGGCTGTCTGTCCCTCCCTCCTCCAGCCTCATTACTTGGTTTCCTCCGACACAACCTCAGCTGCATCAGCAACTATTGAATCGGCTGCTGTGCTGTTGCCGTTGTGCAGCTGCAGAATCTCTCGCTTGCGGTGTCTCCTCTATAAACCTTGTTCTCTTCTTCAGGTTGCTTCTTGTTGACAAGTTTCTCTTTCTTTAGCTTATAGCCTTTAATGGGCTTTTTTTAATTGACAATGACATGCAAGAAGTTGTACTTTTATGGTCTTGTACTCTTCCCTTTCTGGAATAAATTTGCCTTTAAGCCCATATTTTCTTTCTTTTCTCTTTCCTGATATATTCAAAGCCCATAAAAAGTTCATCTTGCCAAGGTATAAAATGGGATAGCCCATTTAATGTAGCCTCATGTACTCGTAAGAAATCTTATATCCATTCATATAGAAAGCGCTGCTTTCATCCTTCATTTTTCTGTGCCATCTGTGTTGCGTCAGTTTGATTTTTAAGATTTCAAAGGCTGCCTACTGTTTCAAGGATTGATCGTCTTTGTGTTGGGGAGTGCAATTTTATGCACCCCATTTACCGGTGGGTAATTTTATCCACAGTTAAATTAAACAGATAGAGAGGGAGAGAGGCCAATGAAATTGCGCGCGGGTCCAATGTAAGTTGATTCATTTCTTCTCCTCTTACTCTCTCTCACACAACACACATTCTCTCTCTCTCTCTCTCTCTCTCGCATTATCCCTCCTCTAGTGACGACTCCACCAGCGGTGTCTTTCCACCTCCAACGTGTTGTTCGCCTCATGTTGTAGTCGGAGAACTGCCCTCCACCTCTGGTGTCCCCTCCACCAGTAGTGACTCTCTCTCCAAACTCTGCTTCACAAATACCAAACAAACATATATCATTTTTTTGATATTTTTCGTCCACTATCTCATCTTTATTCTTCTTCCAAAACTCCCTTCTTCTGCCATGGCCTCTGCCTTGTTCTCTGCACCCACCTTCTAGGGTCTCAAACTCCTCAACAAGCCCATCGACTCCCACTTCTTGCCATCAATACCCTCCTATGTCAAACTCACGGTTGTCGATAAATGGCGGAGCTGAGGTGGTGGCGTGAAAACGAAGCTGAACTCGTTGCTGTTCCTAGGGAGGTTCATGTTCTTCAACTTCCAGAGGAGAACGTGGCGAAGCAAGGGTTGCCGAAGCAAAACGGCGTGACCCACTTTGAGGTTGACGACAGTAGGGCCAAGGGGTACATGAACCTGCTCAAGTCCAATGATCCCCTTGAATTCAACATCATCCCTTCAGCAATGGCTACGACCCCAAGTTCTTTGACGAAAAAATATAAATTTAATTGCTTTAATTTATGGATGTTGTCTAATTAGTTTCTAGTACCGATCGGAATCATCATCCAATGAATATATATATATATATATATATTTTTGTTGTTCACATGTGATCTCTATTTTTATTTGATTTGTTTCACTTAACAATTTTAAATTTATCAGTGAAAGTAGTTAGTTTTAAAGTTTTTATTTTTTTATTTCTTATTGAGTAAAAACTAACAAAAAGTAGCTTATGGAACTAATTAGTAAACTTATAATTAATGAATAATTTCATTTTGATAATTGAATATGAAAACTCCAAATTTGTCCCGTTTTTATCTTTGTTAGAGTTATAAATGAGTTGAATTGTTTATTAGCAATTCGATGTTCGGTTTGACGAAACATCATTTGAGTTTGTTTTTTAAGATAAACGAGTTGAATTTGAATTTAATTTTCAATCTTAATTTGTTAATAAGTCGAGATTGAACTCAATAAAATCTGACTCGTTAAATTTTGTAAACATATCCAATTATATAATCTCATGAACATGTTCGATTAAAAATTTATAAATAATTAATAAATAGACTCGTTTATAAATGTATTAATAAATTTATTTATAATTTTATAAATATTTTTATTTAAAATAAAGTTATTATAATAATATCATTAAATTTAATATTTTTAAAATTATTATATATATTAATTTAATTAGTTAACATAATGTAATATACGTATGTATGACAAAACAAAAAATTAATTTAGTTTTAACTAAACATATCCATACAAATAGTTGTATTCTGGAAGCTGTGCAGCTGACGGTTGAAGAGGAAAACACCATTAATTTTAGCCCTCATTCCTTCTGTCCCAAATCGGTCGCTGCCATAGCAAGCCCTTATCCTATATTAAATCATCGTTGACTGTTACTATTTCTGTCATTACACACCCTATTCATTGGTAGATGAGAAATCGTCGGAGGTGAAAGGAGAGAAAGAGAGAGAAATGGGTCAACTTACATTGGGTCATGTGCAATTCTATTTGTTTTTCTCTAACTCTCTGATTATTTTAATGATGAGTTTACCCACCTACATGGGGTGCACAAAATTTATGTCGAATTCTAGCAAAGACTTCTTGTATGGGGGAGTTTGATATAATATTAAAAGAGTTGGGTACTTAGAACAATTTCGAAAATATAAGTCACTTGCTGCGAATAGACAAAAAAATAAGGAGAATAACGTAATTAAGAAAAAAATTTGCTTATATATATATAGGTCTCGTCGGGGTCGAAGGTATCTCATTTCTCTAGTTTAAACTGTAGAATAGGGTTAGGGTTTTCAAAGGAAGGGGGAGGGTTTCATCTTCTTTTCAATTTCGAAAGCAATTTCTTCGCATCGATCGACCGAAGAAGTAGAAGAAGAATAAGAAGGTGTTGTAAGTTTCTTTCTTTCCATTCTTCTTCTAATTGTTTTCGGACTTGTTTAATTGTTTTCTCCGCTCGCTTGTTCTTCAGCAAATGAAGAACAGAGTTTAGGGTTTTAGAATGATTGAAGATCGCGAACGATCGATCACTTGCTTCTGAAGAGGTCAAACCAATTCGTCGGTTGTCTAGGGTAAGCAAAGAGGAAGAGCTGGCATGGATCCGGAGCCAACCGGCGCCGCAGAATCGACGGCGAGAAGGGGGATCTGGTGGCCGGCCAGAAGTACTTTGAGCGCCACTTGCACGGTGGCCGGAACGGTTCAAGAAAGCTTGTGGAAGTCATGCGATAAATATTACCGGGTATCTTAGTTATCTATATATTTGTTCTGACTTTTGCATAGGTCTTCTTTCGCTGCTTGATTTTCCGTTGGTTCTGCATGGTTAATAGTGATGCGGATAGTTAGGACGTGCCGTTCTACATGAATCCTCTTTCTTGAAATTCCTTCTCTTGTTAAACAGGCATTCCTCCTCCAGCCTCATCACTTGGTCTCTTCACCTCAGTTACATCACCCACTATTGAATCGGCTGCTGTGCTGTAGCCGTTGTTCAACTGCAGAATCCCTCGCTTGCGGTGTCTGCTCCTCTATAAACCTTGTTCTCTTCTTCAGGTTGCTTTTCAACTTTTCTTCGTTTCCATTGTTATTCTATTTGTTTTGATTCTCTTTCCCTCCTGCTTGCTCTTCAGCAATTGAAGGAGAGAGAGCTTTTAGGGTTTCCGAATGATTGAAAATCTCGATCGGCCGCTTGCTGCCACGGATCCGGAGGCCGGCTGGTGCGGGAGAGACAACGGCGAGAAGTGGGATCTGATGGCTGGCCAGAAGTACTTTTGAGGGTGACATGTACCATTGCCTGAACGGTTCAAGAAAGCCTGTGGAAATATTGCTGGGTATCTTGCTTATCCGTATATTTGTTCCGTATTTTGCATAGGTCTTGTTTCGCTGCTCGATTTTCCATCGGTTCTGTTTATCGTGATAGGCTTAACTTCGATGTGCCATTCCATATGATCCTTCTTTCTCGAATGCCTTCTCTTGTTGAAGAGGCATTTACCGAAAGAAATTTATTTTTATGCTTAATCTGCTGATTTTGTTGACCTTTTTTCGGCCCCCAATTTTTTTTTTGGTGTAGGTGACTTTGCCGTCAATGCTGTATGAGGGAAGTGGAGCAACTATGCATTGACAATAAAGCCAGGACAGGTGAGAAATGAGAACAGAAAAAAAAAAAAAGAAGGTTGTTTAGTTTAATCATTGCTTCCCGTTACTGGTTATGTTATTGAAATTGGTGACATTACCTGAGATGCTGTACTTTTTATTTTGTAGTACATTGTAGACATATTAAAGTCACAGTGGTCCAACCGCCATTGTTCTGTCCACTACTGCTGGTCCAGCTTCCATTGTTGATGTGTCCAGATGAATCCTTTGGACATTTGGCGGCTTCAAGAAATGGAAGCAGGAAATGCAACTGGTGTAGGAAGCAAGGTGAAGGCTTGCATGCACAAAGTTTTTCAACTCTGCCCAAATACTGCCACTTCCTTCACTGTCTTCCTGGTGCATACAATGCGGTTGTGTTGCCGGTGCACCTGGCTCCTCGGCTTTAAGGTCGATGTGTTCCTAGTCTTTTGGTGGGCATGAATGGGAAATTTGTATCTGTAATACTTGTGCGGGCAGGAAAACATGAATGCTTTTGAAGAGGCCATGAATTGTAATTTTTGTTTGTGCTGACATACCGGTGGCTTCAAATAACAAACTACTATGTTTTTTGTGACCTGAGAGTTGGTGTCTAACCAAATAAGAGATTCTAGGCGATAATTCAGACTCATGCTAAAACTGGTAACTCTTCTAGCATCTTGGTAGTCCTGAATATCAATCCCTTGCTCAAAATTATATTGAGAACTAAGAAGGCCTCTCAACTTTGTGATGTTTTGTTGTTTCACTACTTGGATGATTCACAAGACTAAAAGTTGTGCTGTTTTCAACTTGTGATGAGAAGTTCTGGAAGCCAACTGTTTTGAGTGGATGATACATCTGTGGCATAAAGTTATTATTATGAAATGAAAGAAATGGAGTACTGCAACTCTGTGTAAGCATATACATGTACTAGGGAATGACGGTGACTAAAGTCATGGGGTAAATAATATAAAATTAAATAATATTAAAATTAAACACTAAATAAAAAATAAAAATTTAAATTTAAATATCAAACAATACATATTAGTTAGTGTTATTGCTGTTAATCAAATATAAAAAAAATTAAATATCAAATACTACTATTACTGTAAATAGAAATTAAAATTAAAATACACATCAATTAATATTACTGTTGCCAATACTACTGCGTTGAATATCAAAAGAGTGGGTTAAAATTTTTATAAAAATAAATATTATATTGTTATTCACCAAAATAGTGGGTTAAAATTTTACAAAAAATAGGTTAAACCTTTACAAAAAACGTGTCAATAACATGTCTTCAAACATGTGTTTGCTTGAACTTCCTCCTCCTTACTTTTCAAAAAGTCTTCGTATCAACTTATATGTATCCCTAATGAGGAACATGCACAATAATCTAGTAATTTGTGAAACAAAAAAATATAGATTAGTACATTTGTTGAAAATATACATATCAAAATATACTTTGAGATTAAAATTACCTTATTACATCCCATCGAAACAAGGTAGTTGTATTTCTATTTTTAAGCTCTATATTTTTCGATCCAATCCTACACAAATCCATATTTCAAATTATTCTTAAATTAAAATATTTTAAAAAAAGTTATATAATCAATAAAAATAAATCATGTTATCTTCTCAACACTACAACAACACTTCAGGATAAACAATATTTGTAGTAAAATCCAAACAATCTTTGGGGAACAAAATACTTATACGATCAAATGATGTACATCTGGACAATGCCACATATAATTGCCCATGGCTAAACACTGGTATGCACAAATCAACCCCAACAAATTTCATATATTATTTTTGAGATTTATTAATAGTCAAGGCATATGCCAATCGGACTGGAAATTGACGTCTTGTCATTTGGAAAGACATTTCTGAAGAAGATGGTGCCAAATATATCCTTGGTATGAATGGCAAATTGTTAAACTTTTCTCCAATTAAAATTAAAAACAAAATCAAAATTTGGTATGAATAATTATCACTTGAAAAGTCTAAGAGGAATAATTGGAAAGTAAAATTAAGGAAGATGACGACCCTAATTTTTTACACCCAATAATTTTTTATAAAAATAAAAATAAAATAGCATTTATTATGTTCTGTTACATGAAATTACCATTGATGTTGGGTTAAATAGGCTTCCGGGCAAATTGGATCTTGATAGAAGATTTGCTTGGTTTTTTGCTTGAAATTTTTACCTTTATTCCATGAAGAGACTATTTTTAGTTGTTTAATTTAAATTTATAATTCTCAATGAGTTATAATTTTTTACTTTAAGCATGGGTTATCTCAAAAGAGTTATAATTTTTCTCCGAGAACTTAAATAAGTTATAATTATATAAAAAAATACACATATATTTGGGTCTAACTCATGAAAAAAATAAAATTGTATAAACACGTAATTTTATAAGAGTGGGATCTACATAAACACATAAAAAAAATAAAAAATAAAATTGTATAAACACATAATTTTATAAGAGTGGGATCTACATAAACACATAAAAAAATAAAAAATAAAAATGTATAATTGGATCCAACTTATTTTCGTCCCATAAAATTTTTAAAAGATAAAATTGTATATTTGGGTCCAACTCAATTGTACCCAATGTTAGAAATTGTTAAAATTAAAATATTTGAATAAATGTTTGAATAAAAGTACCCAATGTCCTAATTTTTTTTTCTTTTGTTATATTTTTTGGTGCTTCCAATACTAAATTTCCTTTCTCTAGAAAGATGACAAAAATTACAATTTACAATTTTTACATGGATACACATACACATGACACGATTTACAATTTAAATTTAATTTTTTATTAAAATTAATATAAAAAAAATCTCAATTAAAACTAAAGCTATATTACATGGAAATGTAAATGAATGGGTGAGATGAAACAACTTTCATTCATTTTAATTGAATTAGATCAAATGGCCCACTACCTAAATTCTTAATTTTTAATTTTATTTTACAAATATTATTATGAATTCGTATTTATTATTTTACATTATATTATTATTAATAATTTATTATTTTACATGATTGTGTTGGGCCATGCCAAGCCCAAGCGAGTTGGGTCGCCCAAGCAATGACAGGCTCTATGTTGGGCCTCTTTAAAAATACATACAAAATGCCTTTAGAGTACAGTACACTCATTCATACAAATTGCACACCCATTTTAAAAAATGCACAAATACTACAAAATAGATATAAAATGACTACAACACACATATACATGGACCTGTAATACCATCGCCATGATGATAGATATTACAAACATATACATATATGGATGCTGATCTGAATGGCACATAATTTCCTATGCTTAATAATGGACTGTTATGCTTTTGGTCCCAATCTTTGTTTCCAGTGAGATTTAATTGCCCTCAATGAGGGCCTCTTTCATCATGCTTTGATAATGACTGCGATTGAATGACTAAAAATATATAGCGTGTATACACACACAAAAATAAATATCTAATGCAAGTAATGTTGCTACAACGTGTATACATAGACACAGAATGGGTACAAAAATTTTGCATTAGATACACACACAGTGCGTATACATATACTAAGAATTTTGCCACAGCAGTATACATTTTATAATATACAATAGTTACACGCACACACACTAAATACATACACACAAAATCCACACGCACACACAGAAGAATGTACACAAATTGACTATAGCGCACACAAATTTACTACAATGCACACAGAATGTTTTGCCTGGGCTCACTGCCTCAAGGAAGAAGACGCACACTATGCACTTTTTGGGCATTCACGACAGAGTGCTTCTTTAATCTTTATAATATATAATATAGATTATTATATACATATATATATATATATATATATGCAAGCACGGCAAAGTGTTGCCTTGCTTCTTTAATCTTTATAATATGATATATACATACATATAAATCCAACTGAGAAATCAAAATAAAACCCAGAATGAATTGATACTCTCAAATCCAACTGCACCAAAGGAAAATGTGTAAAGGCACAAAATTTGGAGTAGACTCACCACAATCAGACGTAATCTTGGACGCACCGAGAAAATATGAAGGAGAGAGAGAGAGAGACCCAGAAATCTGACTCAAGCATGCATGCAACGACATATGTCCAACATTCCCCGCAAGAGAACAAAACCCAAAAACCACTACGTTCTCCATCTACCTGAGACTAAATGGCAATTTATTTGTACACAGTCGCGATATACATACAGTGAGGAGAGAGAGAGAATGAGAGATACATACACACAGAGATAAGGGATGAGAGATACATACTTTAAGCAGTGACTTAAAGCTTCATGTGCGATGGCAGACAGAAATGAAGATCAGTAACCTTAGAGCAAAACGAACAGAATAAGAAAAAAAACAAAAAACACAGCATAACGAAAATGCACATAAAAACACAAAATCTAAAGCCGTGATATGATGCGGAAAACGGAACTAAAACTAAAGGAACTATATACACACACTGACTATATACATACAGTCGCGATGGATATACATATAGTGAGGAGAGAGAGATAAGGGATGAGAGAGATATACAATGAATGAGAGATACACACTTTGAGAAGTGACTTTGAGCAGCGATGGAGCTTCATGCACAGCAGACAGAGAGAAAAAGAGAGGGAATAGTAAGTGAGAGAAAGAGAAAGGAGTGAGACGACAGGTGGGTGGGAGGGTGGGTGGTAATGACTAAAGGAGTGGGAGAGAGAGAAAGAGAGAGGCACTGATGCATTGAGTCGCCCACATGTCCATCAATCAACCATTGAGCCACTGCAAATTGGAGAAGAATTGTTGGGCGCGAAGATTTTTAATTTCAAACATCAAATACATCAAAAATGATCCCAGCCATTCAAATGTCTCAGAAGTAAGATATTTTTAAAAATCATCTTATTTTATTATATAGATATATATATATATATATAAGTGCCCCATAATTTGACATTACGTCTCATGATGAGACATGTCATTTAGGTTTTTATCCTCCATATATACTAGAACAAAGCAGGGAGCAGCAACCCAAAATCTGTTATCTATTATCTATTATATTATATAAAGCTGCTGAGATGCATAGGTCCCACTAAGACTTTTTCCCGCCTAAACTCCATTCTTAAAGTTTTTTTTTTTTTTGTGGCAAATACATTCTACAGCACCGATTTCACATTGGACATGTTAAATATTGTATTTAATGCCTACGTTAATACCTGTGTAACTATATATGATCAAAAAGTTTACGCAACTTTTTTGTTTTTTGGTATACACCATTTAATGCCTGCATTAATTTATTTTTTCCCCATGAATTTGATTTGTATCCTCAATAATTTGTGTTCCACAGAAAAACTAAATCACTGGTCTCTATATACTTTGGAAAACTCACCGTCTTTAACCAATTCAAAACATTTACCAAAGCAACAACTCAACCCTATATATATATATATATATATATATGCACTCAGAAAAAATATTCGATAAATCAAAAAAAAAAATACTTCGGACTGTATTTTTTTTTTTTTTTTGTGGCAAATACATTCTACACCACCAATTTCACATTGGACATGTTGAACATTGCATTTAATGCACGCGTTTAATGCCTGTGTAACTACATATGATCAAAAAGTTTACGCAACTTTTTTGTTTTTTGGTATACATCGTTTAATGCCTGCGTTAATTTATTTTTTTCCCATGAATCTGATTTGTATCCCCAATAATTTCTGTTCCACCGAAAAGCTAAATCACTGGTCTCTATATACTTTGGAAAACTCATCGTCTTTAACCAATTCAAAACATTACCAAAACAACAAATCAACTCTCTCTCTCTCTCTATATATATATGCACTCAGAAAAAATACTCGGTAAATCAAAAAAAAAAATACTTCGGACTATATATTTTTTTTTTTTTTGGTGGCAAATACATTCTACACCACCAATTCTACATTGGACATGTTGAACATTGCATTTAATGCACGCGTTTAATGCCTGTGTAACTACATATGATCAAAAAGTTTACGCAACTTTTTTTTTTTTTGGTATATATCGTTTAATGCCTGCGTTAACTTATTTTTTCCCCATGAATCTGATTTGTATCCTCAATAATTTGTGTTCCACCGAAAAGCTAAATCACTTGTGTCTATATACTTTGGAAAATTCACCATCTTTAACCAATTCAAAACATTTACCAAAACAACAACTCAACCCTATATATATATATGCACTCAGAAAAAATACTCGGTAAATAAAAAAAAAAAAACTTTGGACTGTATTTTTTTTTTTTGTGGCAAATACATTCTACACCACCGATTTCACATTGGACATGTTGAACATTGCATTTAATGCCTGCATTAATGCCTGTGTAACTACATATGATCAAAAAGTTTATAGAATTTTTTTGTTTTTCGTATACATCGTTTAATGCCTGCGTTAATTTATTTTTTTCCCATGAATCTGATTTGTATCCCCAATAATTTGTGTTCCACCAAAAAACTAAATCACTGGTCTCTATATACTTTGGAAAACTCATCGTCTTTAACCAATTCAAAACATTACCAAAACAACAAATCAACTCTCTCTCTCTCTCTCTCTCTCTCTATATATATATGCACTCAAAAAAAATACTCGGTAAATCAGAAAAAAAAAATATTTCGGACTGTATTTTTTTTTTTTGGTGACAAATACATTCTACACCACCAATTTCACATTGGACATGTTAAACACTGTATTTAATGCACGCATTTAATGCCTATGTTAATGCCTGTGTAACTACATATATGATAAAAAAGTTTACGCAACTTTTTTGTTTTTTGGTATACACCGTTTAATGCTTGCATTAATTTATTTTTTCTCCATGAATCTGATTTGTATCCTCAATAATTTGTGTTCCACCGAAAAACTAAATCACTAGTCTCTATATACTTTGGAAAACTCACTATCTTTAACCAATTCAAAACATTTATCAAAGCAACAACTCAACCCTATATATATATATATGCACTCAGAAAAAATACTCGGTAAATCAGAAAAAAATAATACTTCGGACTATATTTTTTTTTCTTTTGTGGCAAATACATTCTACACCACCGATTTCACATTGGACATGTTGAGCATTGCATTTAATGCACGTGTTTAATGCCTCCGTTAATGCCTAAGTAACTACATATGATCAAAAAGTTTACGCAACTTTTTTGTTTTTCGTATACACCGTTTAATGCATGCGTTAATTTATTGTTTTCCATGAATCTGATTTGTATCCCCAATAATTTGTGTCCGACCGAAAAACTAAATCACTAGTCTCTATATACTTTGGAAAACTCACAATCTTTAACCAATTCAAAACATTTACTAAAGCAACAACTCATCCCTATATATATATATATATGCACTCAGAAAAAATGCTTAGTAAATCAGAAAAAAAAATACTTTGGACTGTATTTTCTTTTTTTTGTGGCAAATACATTCTACACCACCGATTTCACATTGAACATGTTAAACATTGTATTTAATGCATGCATTTAATGCCTGCATTAATGCTTGTGTAACTACATATGATCAAAAAGTTTAAGCAACTTTTTTGTTTTTTGGTATACACCGTTTAATGCCTGCATTAATTTATTTTTTCCCCATGAATCTGATTTGTATCCTCAATAATTTGTGTTCCACTGAAAAACTAAATCACTGGTCTCTATATGCTTTGGAAAACTCACTGTCTTTAACCAATTCAAAACATTTACCAAAGCAACAACTCAACCTTATGAACAAATATATATGCACTCAAAAACAAATACTCGATAAATCGGAAAAAAAAAATACTTCGGACTGTATTTTTTTTTTTTTTGTGTGACAAATACATTCTACACCCCCGATTTTGCATTGGACATGTTAAACATTGCATTTAATGCACACATTTAATGCCTGCATAACTTCATATGATCAAAAAGTTTACGCAACTTTTTTGTTTTTTGGTATACATCGTTTAATGCCTGCATTAATTTATTTTTTACCCATGAATCTGATTTGTATCCTCAATAATTTGTGTTCCACCGAAAAACTAAATCACTGGTCTCTATATACTTTGGAAAACTCACCATCTTTAACCAATTCAAAACATTTACCAAAGCTACAACTCAACCCTATATATATATATATATGCACTCAGAAAAAATACTCTGTAAATCAGAAAAAAAAACACTTTGAACAATTTTTTTTTTTTTTTTGTGGCAAATACATTCTACACCACCGATTTCACATTAGACATGTTGAACATTTCATTTAATGCACGCGTTTAATGCCTGTGTAACTACATATGATCAAAAAGTTTACGCAACTTTTTTTATTTTTTGTATACACTGTTTAATGCTTGCGTTAATTTATTTGTTCTCCATGAATCTGATTTGTATCCCCAATAGTTTGTGTCCCACCAAAAAACTAAATCACTGGTCTCTATATACTTTAGAAAACTCACCGTCTTTAGCCAATTCAAAACATTTACCAAAGCAACAACTCAACCCTATATATATACTCGGTAAATCAGAAAAAATACTTCGAAATTGTATTATTTTGTCTCCTGTTTCATTTCATGTTATGGCTCCTTAGAAAAAATACTCGGTAAATCAGGAAAAAAATTACTTCGTACTATTTTTTTTTATGTGTGGCAAATACATTCTACACCACCGATTTCACATTGGACATATTAAACATTGCATTTAATGCACGTGTTTAATGCCTGTGTAACTACATATGATCAAAAAGTTTACACAACTTTTTTGTTTTTTGTATACACCGTTTAATGCGTGCATTAATTTATTTTTTCCCCATGAATTTGATTTGTATTCTCAATATTTGTGTTCCATAGAAAAACTAAATCACTGGTCTCTATATACTTTGGAAAACTCACCGTTTTTAACCAATTCAAAACATTTATCAAAGCAACAACTCAACCCTATATATATACTCGGTAAATCAGAAAAAATACTTCGAAATTGTATTATTTTGTCTCCTGTTTCATTTCATGTTATGGCTCCTTATTTTACCTTACTGAAAGATATTAACAAAAACTAGGGAGATTGGCGTATATGAGTCCGATGCGCCCGTAAATGGATAGTTCCTCCCTATGGAAGGTGTGGAAAAAAACTTGAAAATGTTTTTATTGACAAATAGGTATTTTTTCTGTATTCAATCTTTGTATTTACTTATGAAAATTTTTAAATTTTAATTTCTTCTTTCTAAAAATTTTCAAATCATTGAAATTATTTGTTTGTCATGTTCTTGATGCAGGGGACACGGATTCAAGCAACAGTAAAAGATTTTTTGATTCAAAAATTTGAAAACTTAATCGAAGAAAACGGACTATATTGCATAAAATGCATATCTGTTGACACAAACAAAGGAGTATACCCAGTTACCGGTCACGATTACCATCTTATTTTCAACAATGGAACTTATGTCAAACCTACAAATGACATTCATTTTCCAGCAACTATTTTCAGTTTTAAGACATTTTCGGAGATAAAGGATTTGCCTCATTCCGATCAAACATCACTATTTGGTAAAGACACTTTCTTATATACCACTAATATCTTCAATCACTAATCATTAATTTTTATTTCAGATGTAATTGGACACGTCGTGGAGTTCAACAACTCAAACATGCAGAATTCCACCATGAGAAAAGGCAACAAAAATTTGAAAATTGTACTTCAAGATCTAGAGTATGTACTACTTTCTATCCTACAAACTATAAATATATAAATTTCTTAATCAAACTAATTATTTATTAGTTGTGTTCTTTATAGTAAAAATCAACTATCATGCACTCTTTGGGAGACCTACGCAGACGAGATGTAACAACATCTACAAGGTGACCGAAATGAGGCATTGATTGTCATCGTGCAGTTTTGCAAGACTAAATATTTCAAAGGTCTGTTTCTTAAACTATTTAAGATTTTTTTAATATAATAAGAAACCGTGTAGTTTTGCAAATCCAAATATTTCAAATGTTCATCTCCTAAACTATTTAAAGATTTTTTTAATACAATAAGAAATCGTGAAGTTTTGCAAGATTAAATATTTCAAAGGTCATTCCTAGATTATTTACAATTTTTTTTAATACAATAACAAACCAAAAATGAATTGGTTTTGATAGTTTATACTAATACAAATAATTTATTTTTGTGCAGGAACAGTTGGAATCTCAAACACGTTTAACACAACAAAACTTTATGTTAACGCTAATATTCCAGAGATCGTGGAATTCAAAAACAGGTGCAATGTACAATTAGCTTTTATTTAAAAAAAAAATGTATCAAATCAAAATTAAACCTAGACTACCATTCAATGTCTCTGTGCTTAATTAAACGTTCAAGTAGATGCCTAATGAATTTCTATTAATTTCAAAATTCAGCGTATATTTGGGCTAAGGGCAGTCGATGCAAATTAGTCAAATTTCAGTATCGTCCAAGCCAACTATCATAGAGGAAATTGAAACTGAAATGTTCAAGGTTAAAACTCTATAGCAAATTGTTGGGAGTGATCAGGTAATTAGTTTAAATGTTAGTATTTTTTTGATTCATGCCTTAATGATTTACAGTTCCATTTAATCTAAATCAAAAATTTATTTATTTGTTACATTTCTATTATAGGCAGAATATGTTTGGGTGCCATGTGTGATCTCTGCAATAATTCCAGAAAAGGAATGGTATTTCATGAGTTGCAAGAAGTGTGTTCGAAAGGTTAAGGAGAAAGACGGAAAGTGTTATTGTATTCACTGTAAGGAGTACTGCAATGGGGAAATTCGTTACAAGCTTAATATTAACGTTGTGGATGGAATAGAGTGTGTTACGCTACTTCTTTGGAACACCTAGTCCCATGAGTTGACTGGAAAAACAGCTCGAGAGTTAAAAGATAAAATTGCCAAGGTAAAATATTTCACTTTTTACAAAAATATTATAAAGTTGTTTCATGTGTTACTTAACATTCTTTTTTTCATGCTTCATAGGACACAATTGGAAATGATACTGACCCAAAAATGATTCCCACAAAAATCGAGTGCATTGTTGGTCAAGAATACTTTTTCAAAATAAATGTGAACCAAAAAAATGTTGACAAGCAAGATAGTGTTTATACAGTGGTGAGTATTTCAAAGGATGCCGACTTAATCAAAAGATTTAAATCGACTGATCATATCATCAACATAAGCGATGATAGTGAGAATGGAAACAAGGAGACAAATACCACTGAACAGGATTCGATTTCGGATAATGAAGTAACGTCTTCTAACAAAACACCAAGGAAGGCTACAAATGACACTATTGGCAAAACACAAGTCAATGAAAGTGACTGCGGTTCAACGGCGCTATCTTCTACGAAACTGAAGAAAGTTAAAGTTGACAAGAATTAAGTTGTTATATTATTATTACTTCGACCTTTTTAATATTTTCTTGTGGTTTTTTTAAGTTACTTGGTTATGTCTTTAACATATGACTTTTGATATTGATGTTTAATGAATTGTACTCTTATCCAAATGACAATATCTTTCTTCCCTCTATTACTTATGCCCTATATTACTTATGAACCTTATTTTGATAACAAAGTTTAACCTTTTTTTCTCGTCATTTGGATAGATACACAATAATTTCACAAGGGCAACACAAATATAATTCATTGACTTTAGTAAATACTGTTCAAATATTCTATAATAATATAGAATAACAAATATAACATGTTAATATAATATAATTAACATAACATGGTCATTAACATAACCATGTGACATAACATTTTAATTAATATAATTAACACAAATATTGAGGTATTTTTACGATATGGAAATGTCTACATTCAAATTCAAATCCCTTTACGAATTATTTTATGTTCAAATTAAAACACTTTAAACACTTTAATGAATAATTATTCTATATTATCGCGGAATTAACAAATATCCATCATCTTAATAAAACCTAATTAGAACGTATAACATATTAAAAAAGCTGTAATATTTTAAATATAATCTAACTAATAACATGTTAATATAACATAATTAACTATACACGTTAATAATATAAGCATACACAACATATTAATAAAACTCAATTAATCTCTTGAGTAGTTGGGTTATTAATACGTGACATGTATAAACTCAATTAATGTTTAGTAAATGGACATTTTTTTTGCATTGTTCCAAATAAAATACCTATATATTAATATCCAAGACTCTCCGATTTAACACACCCAACTATCTATTTTTTCTAGGTTAATGCAAAACACAATTATTTAATACCATTACTCTCTAATGAATAATTGTCTTAAGTGTTACAGTAATTAATTCAGTTGAGAACTTTTAGTATTCTACGTATACTACAAAAATTAAGACCTAAATCTTTAATAAAGTTTATAAATTTCGTATTTTTACAATATTGAAATGTCTACGTTCAAATTCAAATCCCTTTACGAATTATTTTATGTTCAAATTAAAACACTTTAAACACTTTAATGAATAATTATTCTATATTATTGCAGAATTAAAAAATATCCATCATCTTAATAAAACCTAATTAGAACGTATAACATATTAAAAAAGCTGTAATATTTTAAATATAATCTAACTAATAACATGTTAATATAACATAATTAACAATACACATTAATAATATAAGTATGCACAACATATTAATAAAACTCAATTAATCTCTTGAGTAGTTGGGTTATTAATACGTGACATGTATGAACTCAATTAATGTTTAGTAAATGGACGACTTTTTTGCATTGTTCCAAATAAAATAGTTATTTATTAATATCCAAAACTCCTTGATTTAACACACCCAACTATCTATTTTTTCTAGGTTAATACAAAACACAATTATTTAATACCATTACTCTCTAATGAATAATTGTTTTAAGTGTTACAATAATTAACTTAGTTGAGAACTTTTAGTATTCTACACATACTACAAAAATTAAGACTTAAATCTTTAATAAAGTTTATAAATTCCATATTTTTATGATATGGAAATGTCTACATTCAAATTCAGATCCCTTTACGAATTATTTTATGTTCAAATTAAAACACTTTAATGAATAATTATTCTACATTATCGCGGAATTAACAAATATCCATCATCTTAATAAAACCTAACCAGAACGTATAACATATTAAAAAAACTGTAATATTTTAAATATAATCTAACTAATAACATGTTAATATAACATAATTAACAATACACGTTAATAACATAAGCATGCACAACATATTAATAAAACCCAATTAATCTCTTGAGTAGTTGGGTTATTAATACGTGACATGTATGAACTCAATTAGTGTTTAGTAAATGGACAATTTTTTTGCATTGTTCCAAATAAAATAGTTATTTATTAATATCTAAGACTCTTCGATTTAACACACCCAACTATCTATTTTTTCTAGGTTAATGCAAAACACAATTATTTAATACCATTACTCTCTAATGAATAATTGTTTTAAGTGTTACAGTAATTAACTTAGTTGAGAACTTTTAATATTCTACGCATACTACAAAAATTAAGACCTAAATCTTTAATAAAGTTTATAAATTCTATATTTTTACGATACGGAAATGTCTACGTTCAAATTCAGATCCCTTTACGAATTATTTTATGTTCAAATTAAAACAATTTAAACACTTTAATGAATAATTATTCTATATTATTGTGGAATTAACAAATATCCATCATCTTAATAAAACCTAACGAAAAGGTATAACATATTAAAAAAATTGTAAATTTTAAATATATATAATCTAACTAATAACATAACATGTTAATATAACATAATTAACAATACACGTTAATAATATAAGCATGCACAACATATTAATAAAACCCAATTAATCTCTTGAGTAGTTGGGTTATTAATACGTGACATGTATGGACTCAATTAGTGTTTAGTAAATGGACAATTTTTTTGCATTGTTCCAAATAAAATAGTTATTTATTAATATCTAAGACTCTTCGATTTAACACACCCAACTATCTATTTTTTCTAGGTTAATGCAAAACACAATTATTTAATACCATTACTCTCTAATGAATAATTGTTTTAAGTGTTACAGTAATTAACTTAGTTGAGAACTTTTAGTATTCTACGCATACTACAAAAATTAAGACCTAAATCTTTAATAAAGTTTATAAATTCTATATTTTTACGATACGAAAATGACTACGTTCAAATTCAGATCCCTTTACGAATTATTTTATGTTCAAATTAAAACAATTTAAACACTTTAATGAATAATTATTCTATATTATTGCGGAATTAACAAATATCCATCATCTTAATAAAACCTAACGAAAAGGTATAACATATTAAAAAAATTGTAAATTTTAAATATATATAATCTAACTAATAACATGTTAATATAACATAATTAACAATACACGTTAATAATATAAGTATGCACAACATATTAATAAAACCCAATTAATCTCTAGAGTAGTTGGGTTATTAATACGTGACATGTATGAACTCAATTAATGTTTAGTAAATGGACAATTTTTTTGCATTGTTCCAAATGAAATAGTTATTTATTAATATCCAAGACTCTTCGATTTAACACACCCAACTATCTATTTTTTCTAGGTTAATGCAAAACACAATTATTTAATACCATTACTCTCTAATGAATAATTGTTTTAAGTGTTACAGTAATTAACTTAGTTGAGAACTTTTAGTATTCTACGCATACTACAAAAATTAAGACCTAAATCTTTAATAAAGTTTATAAATTCTATATTTTTACGATACGGAAATGTCTACGTTCAAATTCAGATCCCTTTACGAATTATTTTATGTTCAAATTAAAACAATTTAAACACTTTAATGAATAATTATTCTATATTATTGCGGAATTAACAAATATCCATCATCTTAATAAAACCTAACGAAAAGGTATAACATATTAAAAAAATTGTAATATTTTAAATATATATAATCTAACTAATAACATGTTAATATAACATAATTAACAATACACGTTAATAATATAAATATGCACAACATATTAATAAAACCCAATTAATCTCTTGAGTAGTTGGGTTATTAATACGTGACATGTATGAACTCAATTAATGTTTAGTAAATGGGCAACTTTTTTGTATTGTTCCAAATAAAATAGCTATTTATTAATATCCAAGACTCTTCTATTTAACACACCCAACTATCTACTTTTTCTAAGTTATTGCAAAACACAATTATTTAATACCATTACTCTCTAATGAATAATTGTTTTAAGTATTACAGTAATTAACTTAGTTGAGAACTTTTAGTATTCTACGCATACTACAAAAATTAAGACCTAAATCTTTAATAAAGTTTATAAATTCCATATTTTTACGATACGGAAATGTCTACATTCAAATTCAGATCCCTTTACGAATTATTTTATGTTCAAAGTAAAACACTTTAATGAATAATTATTCTATATTATCGCGGAATTAACAATATCCATCATCTTGATAAAATCTAATTAGAACGTATAACATATTAAAAAAGCTATAATATTTTAAATATAATCTAACTAATAACATGTTAATATAACATAATTAACAATACACGTTAATAATATAAGCAAGCACAACATATTAATAAAACCCAATTAATCTCTTGAGTAGTTGGATTATTAATACATGACATATATGAACTCAATTAATGTTTAGTAAATGGACAACTTTTTTGCATTGTTCCAAATAAAATAGTTATTTATTAATATCTAAGACTCTTCGATTTAACACACCCAACTATCTACTTTTCCTAGGTTAATGCAAAACACAATTATTTAATACCATTACTCTTTAAAAAAGTTTATAAATTTCGATTCATTTACATACAAAGGTTGTTGCGTCTTCTCTCTACATCATCAGTTCTACATTGTACTCTCCTTATCCATTGTTTTCTGTTGTACTTCATACAAAACAACAGGAAAAATAACATTTCTTCTACATGGAAAGTTATATAAGCAGTCAAGAGAACATCGAAGACGGTGTTCATCAGGCCACAAAGAGGATTTGCTTGCATAATGCCATTCAACAAGGTAAGCTATATATACCAAAATTAATAATTTTAACATTTTTAGTCCACTGTTGCTTATTGAAAAAAATTTGACATATATTGTTATTAAAATTAGAGGCAGTTTAGTGTCATTGTATCTATTCAGCAATGATGTTATTTCTTCTATTCTATTCTAAGCAGAAAAAAAAAATTAGTGACTTGCAAAGCTGATTGTAAATTTTTTATTGGGTCGGAATATAAAAGCATGAAAACACAAAATTATTCTCACCTTATTTTTTTGGTATTTTAATTCTTTCAGACCTTCGCATGCCAATGCACGCCCAAATTGACTCAGCTCTTTCGCAACTTGCGTCGCATTTAGAAAAAGCAAGTCTATGTCAATCAAATGAACAACGGAGACCATTCTCCAACATAACAAATGGTGCTATATATTTTGAATGGAAGAAAAATAAAATTTTTAATCAATAATTTTTGTTTACAAAATCTAATTAAATTTATTTCTCTCAAATATTAGACATCAAATGTTTAAGAGTCAGTTTATGCAACATTTAACGGGTGGCATACCATCAAATGAACGTCGTGGGAGTAGATCGTTGCATTTGTCGGGGTTGGGAAAACACACAGTTGGAATAAAGTCTACTCTACCGCCCATATCGGGCGTAACTACATATGATCAAATTACTACCACTTCATTGTTGCCCAACTCAGGTAATATTACAATTTTCTTTTATCTTTGCTATTCATAAGATATATATATATATATATTTTGTTTCATTCATAGATGTGTGTATACAACCTATTTTTTTCATCTTATAATCCAAAAACAACATAAAATTAAAGATGCTACAATAATAAATTATTTTCATGTCCCAAGTATGACTATTGTTACTGCATAAAAATGACAACTATATTTATATTTATATAATTTATTACGACAACCTATAATTTACAGCTTTCTTAATTAATAGGGTCTTGACTTTTAATTTAATAATGTATTAAATTTCTTAATTACAACCATAATATTTCATTACTTTGTATTAAGTGTAATATTGTTTTTTTAAATGCACTACATAAATAATAAAAACTAAAACGCATTATTTTGATGTTTTATGTGTATTCGCTTGCAAAATGCCATTCAACAAGGTAAGCTATACCAAAATTAATAATTTAACATTTTTAGTCTATTGTTGTTTTTTTGAAGAAATTTTTACCTATATTGTTATTAAAATTAGAGACAGTTTAGTGTCATTATATTTATTCATCAACGATGTTATTTTTTCTATTCTATCCTAAGCAAAAAATAATAATAATAATAAGTGACTTGCAAAGCTGATGAGTGAAGCTGAGAAATAGAGTGCTTCTATGGATCACAAATTATTGGGGACACAAATCAGATTCATGGAGAAAAGATAAATTAATCCAGGCATTAAATAATGTATACGAAAAAAACAAAAAAGTTGCGTAAACTTTTTGATCATATGTAGTTACACAGGCATTAAACACGTGAATTAAATGCAGTGTTCAATATGTCCAATGTGAAATCGGTGGTGTAGAATGTATTTACCACAAAAATAAAAAATATAGTCCGAAGTATAGAACCTGTTTTTTTCATTCATAGATGTGTGTATACAACCTGTTTTTTTCATCTTATAATCCAAAAACAACATAAAATTAAAGATGCTACAATAATAAATTATTTTCATGTCCCAAGTATGACTATTGTTACTGCATAAAAATGACAACTATATTTACATTTATATAATTTATTACGACAACCTATAATTTACAGCTTTCCTAATTAATTGGGTCTTGATTTTTAATTTAATAATGTATTAAATTTCTTAATTACAACCATAATATTTCATTACTTTGTATTAAGTGTAATATTTTTTTTAAATGCACTACATAAATAATAAAAACTAAAACGCATTATTTTGATGTTTTATGTGTATTCGCTTGCAAAATGCCATTCAACAAGGTAAGCTATACCAAAATTAATAATTTAACATTTTTAGTCTATTGTTGTTTTTTTGAAGAAATTTTTACCTATATTGTTATTAAAATTAGAGACAATTTAGTGTCATTGTATTTATTCATCAACGATGTTATTTTTTCTATTCTATTCTAAGCAAAAAAAAAAAAAATAAGTGACTTGCAAAGCTGATGAGTGAAGCTGAGAAGTAGAGTGCTTCTATGGATCACAAATTATTGGGGATGCAAATCAGATTCATGGAGAAAAAATAAATTAATGCAGACATTAAATAGTGTATACGAAAAAACAAAAAAGTTGTGTAAACTTTTTGATCATATGTAGTTACACAGGCATTAATGCAGGCATTAAACACGTGCATTAAATGCAATGTTCAACATGTCTAATGTGAAATCGATGGTGTATAATGTATTTACCACAAAAATAAAAAATAAAAAATACAGTCTGAAGTATACAACCTATTTTTTAGCTACAAAAGGTGAAATCTCTCACCTTAAGGGCCCCCCCACACACTACCCCATACACGTGGAAGGGGTTAATCACGGTATACGACGGCCCCCAAGATAGGAGGTACAGTGCATAGTGCCCACAAGAAGCCACCCCCACAAGAGGATGAAACTCCCACATTGCAGCTGCCATGACTCGAACCTGCATCCTTGGCTGCAATCTTCTACCCCGTGAACCATCCGTGCTACGCTCGTCGGGGCATACAACCTATTTTTTTCATTCATAGATGTGTGTATACAACCTGTTTTTTTCATCTTATAATCCAAAAACAACATAAAATTAAAGATGCTACAATAATAAATTATTTTCATGTCCCAAGTATGACTATTGTTACTGCATAAAAATGATAACTATATTTATATTTATATAATTTATTACGACAACCTATAATTTACAGCTTTCCTAATTAATTGGGTCTTGACTTTTAATTTAATAATGTATTAAATTTCTTAATTACAACCATAGTATTTCATTAATTTGTATTAAGTGTAATATTGTTTTTTTAAAATGCACTACATAAATAATAAAAACTAAAACACATTATTTTGATGTTTTATGTGTATTCGCTTGCAAAATGCCATTCAACAAGGCAAGCTATACCAAAATTAATAATTTATCTTTTTTAGTCTACTGTTGTTTTTTTTAAGAAATTTTGACCTATATTGTTATTAAAATTAGAGGCAGTTTAATGTCATTGTATTTATTTCTATTCTATTCTAAGCAAAAATAAAAAATAAGTGAATTGCAAAGCTGATTGTAAATTTCTTATTGGGTCAGAATATAAAAACATAAAAACACAAAATTATTCTCACCTTAAATTTTTGGTATTTTAATTATTTCAAACCTTCGCACGCCAATGCATGCCCAAATCAACTCAACTCTTTCGCAACCTGCGTCGCATTCCGGAAGAGCAAGTCTATGTCAATCGAATGAACAACGAAGGCCATTCTCCAACATAACAAATGGTACTATATATTTTGAATGGAAGAAAAACAAAATTCTTAATCAATATTTTTTGTTCACAAAATCTAATTAAATTTGTTTCTCTCAGATATTAGACATCAAATGTTTGGGAGTTAGTTTATGCAACATTCAACAGGCGACATACCATCAAAATGAACATCATGGGAGTAGATCGTTGCGTTTACTAGGGTCAGGAAAACACACAGTTGGAATAAAGTCTACTGTACCATCCATATCGGGCGTAACTACATATGATCAAATTATTACCACTCCATTGTTGCCCAACTCAGGTAATATTACAATTTTCTTTTATCTTCGCTATTTCATAATAACAAAATAACAATAATTTTATTATATTTATAATGCCTTAGCAAAATAACAATAATTTTATTATATTTCCATTTATAGAAATATTATTTACAAAATTTAGTACGAAACAAATTTGGAATTTTTTTATTAAATAATTTTTCTTGACAAATTTTTCATCAGAATATGAAGATTGTGCAAGTTTTGTGCGGCAATTTTTTGGTTTGAGGAAAGATTGGATAAACGTTATAAAACATGTCAGTCCCCAAAGTTCTCTTTGTGTTGCACTCATGGAAAGGTTGTGCTTCCACGTATGCCTGATCCCCCGCAAGTATTTAAAGATTTGTTATATGGCCATGATGAGAGGAGCAAACATTTTTGTTAAAACATCTGATCATACAACATGATGTTTTCTTTTACATCTATGGGAGGGAAGATAGATTCTCAAATCAACGATGGAAGATCTGCTACTGTTTTCATTTTACACGCAGAGAATTACCATTCTATTGGGAGTTTATTGCCTGTAGAAGGATCTACTCCTAAGTTTGCTCAACTTTACATTTTTGATATGGAGAATGAAGTGGAAAACAGAATCCGATCAGTGAGGTATGCATTTTTAATGTGCAACGATACTTTTTATTTTAATTTTTTACTGTATGAATACGTCAAGATCCTATTTTATAAAATAAAAATTAATTTTTTTATTGTGCAGAAGGTCAGCAGTTGGTCATACTTTGCATGAGGATATTGTGTCTGATCTAAAACAGATGCTTGATGTGCATAATGTTCTTGTGCAATCTTTTAGAATGGTGACAGAAAGGATACGTCAAGGTGAAGTTGGAAATGTTCAGTTGAAACTCATTGGTAAGAGGGACGGGGATGGTAGAAGATAGAACATGCCTAATGTTAAAGAAGCTGCTGCTTTAATAGTTGGAGATTTTGAAACATTGCCAGGTGCTCGAGACATTGTGGTCAAAACTCGATCCGGATTATTTAAATGTATTAATGAGTTACATGTGTTGTATCTGGGGTTGTAATATCCATTGCTTTTCCTTTATGGTCAGGATGGCTATAAAGCTGACATTCCATTGAGTGGTTCAAGATCTAGGTCGCCTGGTGCACGAAAGAAATTGAGTATGAGGGAATTTTTTGCGTATAGAATTATGGAGAAAGATTGTGAGTCCTCGAACATTTTATTTTCCAAAAAGTTATTTCAACAATTTTTGGTCGATGCATATTTAATAGTGGAATCATCACAATTGGCGTATATTAGGTTTCACCAAAAGGAGTTGAGGTGTGAGGTATACAAAGGCTTGGAAGAGGCCTTAGTTAGAGGTGACACGAATCCTGCGTCATTAGGGAAGAGAGTATACTTGCCTTCTACATTTACAGAGGGTCCACGGTATATGATCAACTGTTACCAGGATGCGATGGCTATATAAAGATGGGCTGGATACCCAAATTTGTTCATTACATTCACATGTAACCCGAAATGGCTAGAAATTGTTCATTTTTTGGATAAGAGGGGATTGAAGGCTAAAGATCGTCCTGATATACTTTGTAGAGTATTCAAGACTAAGTTGGATTTTTTGATGAGAGACTTACGACGTGATAAAATTTTTGGCCCAGTGAAAGCAGGTACTTACTCATGTTTATTAAATTCTAGGCATTTTATTCTTATGACAATAGCCATTATCACTAATTCAGTAAAATACATTAATTTTTTATCTACTTTTTTTTTCCCACAGCAATGTATACTGTAATAGGTCATGTTTGTATGAGTTTGCCACGTAATTTCGATAAGTTTAGAATATCAAAAAATTAGTTTGATAGCAGTTATAAGTACTGAATCAACTGTAGGGAATGTCTCAGAGTGAAATTATCTAAGGAAAATGATATGGTCTCAATGAGCGTATCGAGATAGAATTTATGGTATCGAAAGAAATCAAATTGGGAATAGTTTTCGGTACAGCTAAAATGCAACTGCCATTTAGGCTGCAAAACCGAATTGGCGTAGGGGACTCCTGAAAAATCAACGGAACCCTAGGGGGACTCCGGTTTTGCGTAATGAGCAACCCTTTAGTGGTTTCGAGATGAAACAAAGGCCCTGAGAGGACACAAAGGCGAAATCGTCTATATCGTGTAAAATTTAAAGTTATTAATTGTGGATTTTCGGTATTGTAATGCAAATTAATTTGACGTTTAAGAGCATAGTTGAAATAAGAAAATTTCCCAAGTGATATTATGATAAAATTGAGGATTTAATATGTATTTATCTATAATTATTATAGTGTAATATATAATTATATATATAATCTATGTGTGTGCGCGTGTGGGCGTGAATGGCCAATGGCCGAGATTTTGGCTGCAAAATGGGGAGATCGTGGCAGCGAGATTTGAGGGTATGGCAGCAAGATTTGAGGAAATTTTCAGCAAGTTTTGAGGGAAAAATCTTAAGAAATCGTGGAGCTTAAGTCATGGCAGCCTATAAATTGGCAATAACTTTAGTCGATTGAGAGCAGCAAGCAAGTGGGAGATCGAGAGAGAGAGATCAGAGTGAGAGAGAAAGAGGGAGATGGCCGAAAACGGCCGTGGCAGCATTAGCAAGCTGTTGCTCGGTGGCCATGGGCGCTGGCCTTAAGCTCGAAGGAGCAGGGCAGCAGCGGGGAGGTCGGTTGCGGAAGCTAGCAACGACGCAACAGCAAAGAGAGAGCTCGTTGGAGGCCAAGAGACGATCGATGAAGCAAGGGGTGTAGCCATGGCCGCAACCAGCCGCAGCCAAAGGCGGCCGCGAGCAACTGCTGCGATGATGACGGGCATGGTGCGGACGGCAGCGGAGACGCGCGGTGGCGCTGGCAAGCAGCGGCAGCTAGCGAGAAGGCCGGGCAGCGGCGGCAGCTGGTACGCGTTGTGCGCACGTGGCAAGGGCTATTCGCGCAAGAAGGAAGAGGGAGAAGGAGGGGAAGAAAAGGAAGACGAAGAAGAGAAGGAATTAAGAAGAAGAAGAAAGAAAGAAAGAATGAAAAGAAAGAAGAAGAAAAGAGAAGAGGGAGTTGCAGGCGCGGGAACAGGGTAGTTGGAGGAAGAATATGAAGTGGAGAAAGAAAAGAAAAAGAAAAAGAAAAAGAAGAAAAATAGGAAAAAAATCTTGAAAAATAGGGTTTGGATATTTACTAATATTCCGGAGATTTTGGGCAAGAAAAATTGTTCGGCACGTTTTTCGAGGATATGACACGCATACCGAGGATGCTGGAGATGCTAAATTAAGATGAGTAAAATTTTCCTAAAAAATTCCAGAAATTCAAGAATAGTGTTTTATGAATTTTTATAGTGAAATATTTGAGGAAATAATTGAGAAATATTTAGTTTGGATTTATTTAGGAAAAATAGGAAGAAATAGAGAGAAAAAAATAAAGAAAATGCAAGAAATTATGAAAAAATAGGTTTTAATGTTTGTTTAATAATTATGGTGATTAGGATATTTTGAGACTTAAGTTGAAGTGACTTGTGTAAATTTTGAGGTTGGCATGCAAATCGAGGTGATGCACGAATTTCAAGATAGGGCACAAATATCGAGGTAAGTGGTACTTCCTAATTAAATTTAGTTTTATGGAAAAATGCTTGGTTTGTGAGTGATTTATGTTTAAAAAAATCCGATCCCCGGGAATGTTTTCATCATATTGACATGTTCCGATATGTATGCATCACGTAGACTGCATACATGACATGCTATGAAATGCATACGTACACATTGATATCATTGATCACATGCATCGTGGCCGTAAGGAGTACGAACTAGCACCGCTACTTTACCAAGGCTGCCCTCATACACCCCGGCTTTGAAAGAGGTGGCCGTAAAAAATGGTATGTAGCATGAGGGGTGCAGTTGACACCTACGATGAGTAAAACATTGCATTCATGCATGAAATATGTTTTCTGTACCCTTACTTAGATGATTTATCATCTAACTTGGGTTTTTCCCCTGAAATACTCAAACGTTCCAGATGGAGATTGTAGCAGATACGAGGATAAATGAGACATGGAATGACACTTAGTAGAGTGCGTGAGGAATGAAATGTATGTTATGTAGCTCCTGTATTTAAGTTATGGTATCTTGAATTCTGAACGTTTTAAGTAATGATGATGTATAATCTTATTTAGGGTTAATGTTAGTTGAGAACTTAAGCTATGTATTAAGTTATGTTGAGGAACGATGATTTGAATTTCGATCAATGTTAAGATATTAGGTTTCGATCATTGCTTCCGCATTTAATGTGTATAATGATTCTCTTTCGAGATTAATGTATGGGAATTCTGGGATGGATTCGAGGAATGATGCGGTTTAGCATTAGGAAAATAGAAAAAAAAAATTTATTGTCTCGGAATTGTCCCAAGTTATAATGCGCCCGGGAAAGCGGGGCGTTACATATACAATCGAATTTCAGAGACATGGTTTGCCTCATGCCCACATACTTTTATTCTTGAACCAGGAAGCTAAAAATCCTACTGGAGATGATATTGACAAAATAATTTCTGCTGAAATACCCTATCAATTAAGTGATCATCATTATTATACAGCAGTTAAAGATTTCATGATACATGGTCCATGTGGTGTATTACGGCAGAACTCTCTGTGTATGGCCAATGGTCGTTGCAGTAAACATTATCAAGAAATTCAATGCCTCCACTATTGTTGATGAAGATGGGTACTCGATATATATGCGTCATGACAATGGGATGACCGTTAACAGAAATGATATTGATCTAGACAATCGATTTGTAGTGCTGCACAATCGATAACTTATGAAGTATGGTGCTCACATTAACGTCGAATGGTGTAATCAGTCCAGATCTATCAAGTACCTATTTAAATACGTGCATAAAGGTCATGACCATGTCACTACAAGTTTCTACCAAAGTGTTAACAAAGATGGGAACAAGAAAGAGGTTGATGAAATCAAGATATACTATGATTGTCGATATATTTCACCTTGTGAGGCTGCTTGATAGATATTTGGGTTCGACATTCATTTCAGGGATCCTCTAGTTGAGTATCTGTCTTTTCATCTCTCTGATCAACAGAGTCTTATATTTTCAGATTATGACCCAATTCAAAATGTTATGAATCATCCTACTATTAGACACAGTATGTTCACCGAATGGATGGAAGCAAACAAAAAGTACGAGTGAGCCAGGGAGCTTACATACGTTGAGTTTCCAACAAAGTTTGTTTGGAATAATGGTGGCAAAGAGTGGCAACTAAGGAAAAAAGGCTTTTCAATAGGGCGAATGTTCTATGTTGCTCCTGGTACCAGAGAACTCTATTACTTTAGAACTTTGTTGAATATTGTTTGCGGCGCTACAACATATGATGATATCAAGACTGTCAATGATGTGCTATATAGTTCATTCAGGGATCCATGTTATGCTTTGGGGTTACTAAATGATGACAAAGAGTATATAGATGGCATAGTGGAAGCAAGTCAGTGGGGGACAACACATTCGCTTAGAAACCTTTTCGCAGCATTGTTGACATCAGATTCGTTGTCCCAACCTAAGTATGTTTGGAGCAAGTGTTGGAAGTACTTGTCAAACGACATAATCTATAGGCCTCGTAGTGTCCTAGGTCATGCAGATAATTTTTATATTAAACAAATATAGTAATAAATTATACTCATTTTTTAAAAAATATTTTCGTTATTAAAAGCATAACGTTGAGTGCCTTTGATAAAAATTTGTTTTGATGCTGTTTTTTTTTTTTTTTTTTACGTCATTTTATAAACAGATCTTCAGTTGATAGATAATATTACAAGGAAGGGGTAAGAGTCTCCGCGAGTTTGATGGAATGCCATTTCCTGACGATGTTGATGAATTGGTGTCTGAAAATAGGCTTATATATGATGAGCTATCGTATGATAGGAAAAAATTAACAGAGGATCTTAAAAATTATGTCAACCAGTTGACTGATGAGCAGAGATATGCTTACGACAGAATAATGCATGCTGTGGATGGTGATGAAGGGGGTGTGTTCTTTTTAAACGGTTTTGGAGGAACTGGGAAGACCTTTGTATGGAAAACACTCTCTGCTGGAATTCGATCGAAAGGAGATATCGTGTTGAATGTTGCATCAAGTGGTATTGCGTCACTTTTGTTACCAGGGGGTCGTATAGCTCATTTTAGATTTGCCATTCCCCTAAACCCCAATGAAGACTCCACGTGTAATATTAGATAGGGGAGTCCACTGGCAAAATTGATAGCAAAAATGAAGCTAATAATCTGAGACGAGGCTCCTATGATGCACAGATATTGCTTTGAAGCCTTGGACAAAACCATGAGAGATGTGTTAAGGTTCTCCATTAATGATAGCAATGATAAACCTTTTGGAGGAAAAACAATCGTGTTTGGTGGTTATTTTCGTCAGATTTTGCCTGTTATTCCAAAAAGTAGCAAACAAGACGTTGTTTATGCCACTATCAATTCATCATACTTATGGACACATTGTGTGATTTTGAAACTGACAAAAAACATGAGGCTTCAGAGTTCTAGCAACTGTCATGATGTGCACGAACTAAAAGATTTCTACGACTGGCTTTGCAATATTGGAGATGAGAAAATTGGTCGGGAAAATGATGGAAAAATGATCGTCGATATTCCACGTGATGTTTTTGTTGGTGCATCGGATGATACAATTCAATCTATAGCTGAGAGTACACACCCGTCTTTTTTAGAAAATGTTTGTGATGCATCTTATATGAAAGGAAGAGCCATTCTAGCACCCACACTCGATGATGTCCAACCTATACATGATTTCATGATTTCTAAAAATCCGTGTGAAGAGAGGACATATCTTAGCTCAGACACAATGTGCCACACTGAAAGAGTATTTGGTTTGTTTGCAGAAATTCATTCAACCAAATTTTTAAATGAAATAAGATGTTTCAGGGTCCCTAATCATGAATTGAAGCTTAAAGCTGGTGTCCCTGTTTTGCTTATGAGAAATACTGATCATGCTTTAGGATTTTGCAATGGTACAAGATTGGTCATCACAAAACTCGGATTCCATGTTTTAAAGGCAAAGATGTTGTCAGGTGATAATGCAAGTAACAAGGTTTTTATTCCACGTATGTCATTAACTCCTTCAGATGTGCGGTTACCTCTTAAATTTCAGATAAGACAGTTTTCATTGATTGTTTCTTACGGCATGACCATAAACAAGAGTCAAGGTCAGTCACTGGCACATGATGAAGTGTACTTGAGAAGGCCAGTGTTTGCTCACGGTCAACTTTACGTTGCACTTTTTAGAGTTACAAGTTGATAAGGATTGAAAATTCTCATATGTGACGGTGAAAAAAAACAAATTGATTCGACAACAAATGTCGTGTATAAAGAAGTGTTCCAAAAATTGTAACAATACTTTATATGTCAATTTATTCATATTACATTTGAATTAGCTCATATTACTCTTATTATAATATTTTTCAATTAAAATTTATTTTTTCAATATTTTATAGCCGTGCAACGCACGGGTGTGAAACTAGTTTGTTTTAGATATCTACTTTCTTTGTTATAGTTGTAAAATTTGTTTTGGAAGAGGTACTTCAATTTGATGAATAGGACAATTAATGCCAAAAATCATGCCATGGGCTATATGATTTCATTGCTTGCAAGGGTGTTCACTGTATATATATGCACATATTTAGATGGCGGCACTTACTAAAAAATGCCTACATGAAAATCCTACATCTCTTGTTTTCTCTTTTAATGTTTTAAGTTGAAAATAATACTATGTAAATGTTCTATACTTTTGATTAATATTTATACACCCCAGGTGCCTGAAGTTCGCACTTCGCACTTTGTTTCTCGGGATATACCCAGTGTACATTATTTATTTTGATCTATATATTTACCATTTGATAAATAAATAAATAAAAAAAGGATTCTTGGCACCTTTCATAACTATGCATAGCTCTAAAGGTATATTGATCTGACCCTAACTCTAACGAGTATTTGTACTTCATTTTTTGGTGACCGTACATTGTACTAATAGTTATATGGTTTTCTCTATTACTAATGTATAAAACTTATTTTCGAGGAGATGAGTTTTGTTTTGTTGATTCTGTTGCATGATACAGTTGTATTAGAATTTGTTTTATGCGTGCATGTCTATTGAAAAAATAGATATTGTCACACTTTCATCATTCGTTATTTTGATGGTCATGCCACTTAGTTAAAACTATCTATACATGCTAGTCGTTAATAAATAAGAATGTTTACATGTAGAAAAAGGAACCCCATGTAAGTCTCTTGGCTTAGCTCTTGCAATTCATCTTTACGTTATGTTCTCGTTCAAACAAAGAGCGTATTTGGAATGTTATTAGGGTTTAAGGGCAAGCTTTAGCAGTCTAGTATTATTGATATTTATCAAAGTTTTTACTATAAAACTAGTGTTCACCCGTGCGTGGAGGTGTAATCACAATAAATTTAAAATTAAATTTTAATTAATATTAAAAAATTCATATATTAGTCTTGAAAATACAATATCTTAAATCTTAATTAGTATTGAAAAACCCATGCATTACTCTTGCATTAAATTAAAGATAGTGATTGATTAATTATTAAGGTAAGATTATTTATTATATTATATATTTATTTATAAATTATAAATATAAATATAAATTAAAACTTCTAAATGTGAGAAAGTATGGATTTTTCAATACTAATTAAAAATTTACTCAAAATTTTTAATTTTTGATCTTGAAATTTAATTTTTGCAATGATGACAAAATTTTGAAAATATGAATTTTGACTTATTTTTCTTTCACTATGTATTAATTTTCTTCCATAGTCTTATAAATCTGATATGTTAAATCTTAATTAACATTGAAAAATCCATATATTAATAGTTATTTTTTAATAATTGTGGAATTAATCAAAAATAATATTATAAATATTTTTTTATTAATGATATTTATAAAAAAATATTTATTTTTAATTCATTGAAAAATTATATATCTATACATGGCATAATTAATAATTTAAATTATTTATTTAAATTTTTTATTAATAATATTTATTTAATTGATAGTGAAAAATTCCAAAATACTTTATAGGAGATCTCCAATAGCTTTGGAATAATAAGTACTAAATGCAAATTATTTTTATTTTATACAAATAAATAATTTTCTATGACTTAATTAATAGTTTAAGTTGTCTATTCATATTCTTCAAAAATAATATTTATTTTTGATTTATTGATGAATTAATCAAAAATAATATTATAAATATTTTTAATTAATTGATGAGAAGATTAATTGAGTTTAAAATTAAGTTATAAATAAATATCATAAATAGTATTGGAAACCCATGCTTAATTTTTTACTTTAATTATTAATTATTACTATCTTTAATTTAATATAAGTTTTAGAGGTAAAAAATACTTTAGCAGACTACTAGACGAAAAAAATGCTTGGCAAACTACTTAATAACTAAATATTTATATACACATAATAATGCATTGAAAAATCCATGCTTAGAAGTTGTTGACACACATTTTTGTATCACCTCGCATCGAGCGATAGGAAGGTTCGGAACAACTTATCCTGATGGAACTATGCAAACTTCCCAAATGGGTCACCCATCCTTGGATTTTCCCAGGTTAAACATGCTTAACTCTGGAGTTCTTTGCTTGCATTCAGCCCAAAAGGTATGCAGGTGGTGTTGACCTGCAGCTGTGGGCCCCATGATGATGATACGATGTGTGTAATACCTCAAGAGCCCAGAAAATGATAGTATATATCGAGAATAAGTAGGGGGCTGTGGGCTGGGCTAGCCCGTGGGCTAGAGGACCGGGCCAGACCCTTAGCCCACAAGGCCTAATGGGACAGGCCCGATGGGCCCGACCCTTTTTTTCTTTTTTTTTTTTTAAATAATTTTTTTAAAAATAATACATATATAAATATCAAAATAATAGATATATAAAAATCAATTTTTTTCTTTTTAAATTTTTTTTCATCTTAATTCTTAAGTTTTAAATATTATTTCATCATTTTATATTTCAAAATTCTATATGCCTTATAAATTTTCTTGTGAATTGATATGAAAAATAATGTACATTTAAAAAAGAGAATGTTTATTTATAATTTAAATATAAAAAAAATTAACTTAAAAATTTTAAATAAATTGATGGTTATTATATATATATTGCAAAATTAAATTTTTTAGTATCTAATATCAATAATTATTAAAGAATAACAAAATTAAAAAAAATGAGTAAGGGCCTAACTGACTGGCCCATAAAGGCCTCATGGGCCCAGCCCAAAAGGGCCCAACGGGCCACAGGCCGGGCCGTGGGCCCAATTTCTTTGGCTCGGCCCAGCCCTTTTGACACCTCTAGATAATACAATGTTTGTAATACCCTATGTAACACCCCACTTTCCTGGACACGTTATAACTTGGGACAATTCCGGAACAATAATTTTTTTTTTTCAAACATTAATGCTACACCGAATTATTCCTCGAATTAGTCCCAGAATTCTCATCTATTAATCTCAAGAGAGAATCATTATACACATCAAATTATGGAAGCAAAGATCGAAACCTGATATCTTAACATTAATCATAAATAACTTCTTACATCTTCAACATTTCTCAAAACGTTCAGAATCTAAAGTAACAGAACTTAAATACAGGGGCTACGTAACATACATTCCATTCTTCATACACTCTGCTAAGTTCCATTTCACGCATCATTCATCCTCGTATCTACTATAATTTCTATCTGGAACGTTTGAATATTCCAAGGGCAAAACCCAACTTAGATGATGAATCATCTAAGTAAGGGTACGTAATGCTATATCATGTGTGTATGCAATGTCTTACCTCGTAATTGTCAACTGCACCCCTCATGCTACCTACCATTTTAGCGGCCACCTCTTTCGAAACTGGGGTGTATGGGTGCACCCTTGGTAAAGCAACGGTGCCAGTTCGTACTCCCTACGGCCTTAATGCGAGTGATCAATTATATTAACGTGTATTTATACATTTCATAGTCATGTCATGTATCCAGTCTATGTGATGGATACATATCAGGGCATGTCAATATGATGAAAACATTCCCGAGAATCGAGTTTCTTAAGCATAAATCACTTACAAGCAAACATTTTTCGTAAAACTAACTTTAATTAGGGAGTACCACTTACCTTCTCAAGCTTATTGGGCTACCTCGATATTTGTGCATTGCCTCATGCATCGCCTCGATTTGCGTGCCAGCTTCAAAATTTGCACCAGTCACCTCAACTTAAATCTCAAAGCATCCTAATCACCATAGGTATTTAAATAAATATTAAAACCTATTTTTCCATAATTTCTGGCAATTTCTTTAATTTTCTCTCTATTTCTTCCTATTTTTCCTCAATAAATCCAAACTAAATATTTCTCAAATATTTCACTATGAAAATTCATAAAATAATATTCTTGAATTTATGAAAATTTTTAAGAAATTTTACTTACCTTAACTTAGCATCTCTGGCTTCCCAGTATGCGTGCCATATTCTCGAAATGCATGCTCAAACCATTTTTCGTACCCAAAGTCTCCGAAATATTAATAAATATCCAAACCCTATTTTTTTGGATTTTTTCAAGAATTTCTCCTATTTTTCTTCTTTTTCTTTCTTTTCTTTTCTTTTCTTTTTTCTTTTCTTTTTTTTTTTTTTTTTTTTTTCTTCTTCTTCTTCTTCTTCTCCTCCTCATTCTTCTTCTTCTCCTTCTTCCCGCATGACCTGCAACTCCCACCCATGGCTCCCTGCTCTAGCCTCCGGCCAGCCACCTCCACCCTCCGTCGGCCGCCTCCGACCTCCCCGGCTATTGCCACGCTCGTCGCGTCGCTGCTGGCAGCCGCACACCGTCGCGGCTGCTACTACCTCGTTGCAGCAGCTTGTGGCCATGGCCGCCGCTACTGTGCGGCCGGCTTTGGCCTTGTTTTGGCCACTCCGGCCGACGCTCCAGCCTCCAACGAGCCTCCCGAGTTGCCTCACCTTGCTGAACGTTGCTGCTTCGATTGATGGTCGCAGCTACCCCGTTCGGTTTTGCTGGGAGCTTGCGGCCATGACTACCGCAAGCTGTTGCAACCCACCTCGGCTGCTTTCGGCTATCGTTGCAGTTGCCTCGGTTGTAACACCCCGTCTCGCCAAGCGTGTCACTATAAGGGTATTCTCGGGATTTCTTTTTTTTTTCCTCTTTAAGTTCAACACGCGCGGTATTTCAAGAACAATCTTCACATGCAGAAACAAAACCTCGCGAACCCCAGTCTTGCCCGTTTAACTATCAAGATCAATAATCTTAAACTAAACGAGTCTTAATACAACGCAGCGGATACACTAATACCAAAACACCATAATTCTTACATTGTGTTTCCATAGCAAAATATGTAATACAGATCAAATGATAAAATTGCTATTATACAATTGTTCATTTACAACCTGAAATGCATATTAAATCCTCCAAACGTTACAACGACTTAACAAACTAAGCACCATTGGGCCTCAACCGGCCACATCCTTGCCCTCGCAGCAGTTCCTGGCTGGAACATTAAACGTTCCAGGGGCATAGCCCAAGTTAGATGATAAAACATCTAAGTGACGGTATAGAAACAGATTATACAATGCATGAGAGACACACGAGCATGGCATATTCAGACAAGCGGCAACATGCAAACATGTCTAACTCGAGATATCACCTTGACATACTTAATCCCTCGAATGTCCCACTATGGCACACGTTCACCTGGTCCAATGTTAATCCCTCGAGTGCACCGTCGTGACACCCGTTCACCTGGTTTAACATTATTCCCTCGAGTGCCCCCAGTGTGACACCCGTTCACCTGGATTAACATTGTCCCAATCTCAAGCAGACCCCATCCCGCCCCATACGGACCCAACGATGCAATTAAACTTGACCCCAAATGATATGAAAATTTACACGCCATGCACCAACATTTTAAAATAAAACAGTTAATGCAATGAAGCAAATATTGACACAATGATCATAAGTAAAAGCCTTGTAAAACAATTTATGTCTAGGAGGGTATAATCGCTCACTAGAACTCACCACAAGCACCTAAAACACTTCTAAGACAAGAAAAAGTTGGAATCAAACCACTCACCTCGAACGTATTCGGATCGCCTCGATCCTCGTGCACGGCCTCGATTTACGTGCCAAACCCCAAATACTTGAACTTGTGCTCAACCTCCAGCCAAGATACTTCCTAAATATCATATTTAATTGAGGAAGCATTAAAATCCATTTTCCTCAATTTTTCCTTAATTTTCTCTATTTTCTCCCAATTTTCTCCTTGATAATTCCAAAATAATTATTTCCTCAAACATTTTCCAAAATGTTTCAACATGATAAATCCTCAAATAAATTAACAAAAATACTGGAATTAAAATTACTGAATTACCCTTTGGCACGCGCCTAGCGCGTGGCTGCGCGTGAAGGCTGGCTGATTAGTGGTTAATTTTGTAAAAATTTTGTTATAATTATACCCTTCTTTCGATCTTAAATATGGTTTAAATTAGATATTAATATATATTTTATGGTTATATGTAAATTTAAATTGAAAGATGAATGAAATGAAGTTCTAAAGTAAATAATAATAATATATAAAATTATATATAATACATATATATCATTATATGCATGCATGTAATATATATATAATATAATCTAATATATATATATGTGCCATGTGTAATACATATATATAATATATAATTTATTAATAACATTAAATTATTTTTATTTTTTTTAGGCATGAAGAATTCAAGTCCATGAAGAAATCAAAGCCATGGAGAAATCAAGTCCATGAAGAAATCAAACCCATGAAAAATTAAAGTCCATGAAGAATTCAAGCCCATGAAGAATTAAGGCCCAATTTGAGCAACCCATGGAAAATATTATTTGGAGAAGGCCCAAGGATTATTTTTAATCCTAATGAAGATTAAAAACCAATTTATAGAAATTTATTTTTATTTTTTATGTGAGAGCTTTATTAGGTGTGTTTTTTAGCTAAAATCCATTTAACTATTATGTGGATATTATAGCTAAAATCCATTTAACTTTATGAGTGCTTTATTAGGTATGTATTTTAGCTAAAATCCATTTAATATTAGGTGTGTATTATAGCTAAAATCCATTTAACTTTAAGTGTGTGAGTGCCCATTAGATATAATTATGTCTAATTGAATAATTGAAATTGTGTGGTTTGTATTGCATCTTGTGGCCTATAAATAGCTCACTTGATTGCATTTGTAAGTGTGATTATTATTCTTGAATAAAAGTTTAGTTGTTTTCTTATAATTCTCTCTTTGAGAATTGTTCTTGTTCTTTCTCATTTTCTTTAGTACTTTCTCTTATAATCTTACTTTTTTTTCTTTCTTTTTTTAAATTCTTATGTCATTTATTATTACTTTATTATTCACCGCCTAAATGGCCGGTTAATTTGTGCCTTTAAATTTCTGTAATTTTAATTCTTGTCATTTAATTATTCACCGCCTAAATGGCCGGTTAGTTTATGCCTTTAAATTTCTGCAATTTTAATTCTTGTCATTTAATTATCCACCGCCTAAATGGCCGGTTAGTTTATGCTTTTAAATTTCTTGTCATTTAAATTCTGTTATTTAAATTACGTCATTTAAATTTCTGTCAATTAACTTTCAAATAAAAATGAGTAGTTAAATCTAATCTTGGGTTAAGGCAAGGACAGTGTCCAATGCCAATGATTCCCAAAGAAAGCTGCGCTTTAAATAAGTAACATTAATTTAAATTTCAGTATGAGTGTGTATTAATTATTAAAAAATCACTAGGTTTGGATTGGAGCGTAAGCCTAACTTAGAGCTTTCATGCCATGTATGAGAGTTACTAGAACTGGAAACGCTATCATACCCAAACCCGGATGATTAATTTAGTTGTTTTGTATATTAATTGTAATTGGATTTATGGTAGTTGCTTAAATTAGAATCCCGCATATCATATATGGGGATTGCTTAACCTAGAACTATCATCATCTCTAATTGCATTTAATAACAAACCCTCATATCTGAAATTAAATTAATGTTGCTAATCTTATATGCTAAAATTTGGGAATCAACGGGTTGGTACTGAAATTGTCTTAACTCAAGCACTATCCAAATTCATATTTTTACGTTTAATGTTTATTTCAATTTTTGCCTTACTTTATTTTCTAGTATCTGTTGTCTAAAAACAAAACCATAAAAAATCTTGTTGTCAATTTGTCCAAATGCGTGTGCGTGTGTGTGACATTCTTTTTCTTTTGCCATAAATAAATCTCTCAGTGGACGACCTAGATTCATCCAGAAAATATAAATTTAAATTTGGACTACAACTGCACTCGTACACTGGCGAGTATAAACCTCTCACTAAAATAAAAAAAAATATAAAAGTTTTATTATGATTTGTTTTTATTGTGTTTTAATTGCAGGGTGAGAGTGCAGTCACTGGCGCGTGCAGCCACGCGCCACCATCTTCTCCAATTTTCCGGCCGCCGTCGACGTCTCCGATGCCCAAACAAAAGATACCCCTTGAAGCCCTTGGAGAATCGATCCTAATGGCATGATTTTCGTGTCGAAACGTCACCGGAAAATGCCCCAAACGGGCAGTTACAGACGGCCAGTGGCGGTCCGCCACTCGTTCTCGGCCAAGCCTCGTTTGGCCTCTAAGCTGATCCAAAATGCTTCAAAACACTCCCATTTTCTTCTCCTTGACACAAGGATCAGAAACCCCTTAATCAATCTCCCAAAATCATTCGAAAACAAGGTCGATTTCACGCCCCAAAATCCGAAACCCTCGGCCCCTTTTATACCCAAAAACCGATCGAATTCCGGCCAATCAACGGCCTCAACTTGGACCCCAAGCATCCCATCGCCGTATACGACCTCCCCCGAACCTCCCTCGGCCGTCCAATCTCCAGATTTGGCCTCCATGTGCGTGGATTTGCGGCGGCCACCTTCCTTCGCGTTCACACCATCATTTTCCATTTATTACACTTTGGCCCCCAATTTCTTTAAACGACACTTCTGCCCTTTTCACAACACCCCTGATAAATCCAAATATACCACTAAGTCCCTCAAGCTTAGCACATCTCGTTTGACCTCGAAATTCCTGAAAAATTACCGTTTTGACCTCCCTCTGGCAGATTTAGAAAACTGCACTTAGCCCCGGCTGGTTAAATTGACCCTAAATCCATTTAATTTAACCTGAAATCGCTTAAGGGTTGTTTTATACTTAAAATATTAGTCCTTGAAACGTTCCGTTGACCTTTTCAGATATCTCTAACGTCGATTCGATTTTCTCAGCCCAGTCGACAGTTGTACCGAAAACTGTTCTTGATCCAATTTCTTTCATCACTAAAAATCATAATTCGAATCACTTGTCGATATTGTATAATTTTCTTTGGCTATCTAAGGTCCGGGTTACTCCCTCCGACTGATTTAATTATCTAAAACTGCGTTAGTGTATCATATAGCCTTATTCTTTCGATAATTCCCGTTATACCCTTCATTAAAAATCATTTATACTCTTAATAATTTCTCGGGTATTACATCGGTCCTCCAACATCACTTCCATGCTTCTCCCTTGATCACCTAGCCCTCTCTTCCTCTCTCTCGGCAGAAGCTGCTCACTGCCATTTGCTTCCCATTTCTTCTCTATTTATAGGCATTCCATAGCTTGGGCGCCAAGCTCTTCTATGCTTTTGCCCATACCTTAGCCATGTCCCTCTGCAACTTGGCCATCACTTTGACACTCGGCCATGACGCTTCCAAAAACTTCGCGAAGTAGTTTGCACACACGCACAATGCATATATATATATATAATTATAAAGCTATATTACACTAATTTATTACACATTTAATTAAAGAAAATTACACCTAAATCCCAATTTTGTTCTTAATTTCACTTGACTAATTTCTTTTTTTTGCAACTATGCCGTTAAACATTGAATTAATTTACATTCCAATATCGAAAATGCAAAATTAATAAATTCAAAGTTACTCGATAAGGGCGATTTCGCCCCAGCGTCCTCACTGAGCTATCGTTTCATCCTGAAACCACTGAAGGGTTGATCGTTACACAAAATCGGAGCCCCCCTAGGGTTCCATTGATTTTTCGGGAGTCTTCTACAACGATTTGGTTTTACAGCCTAAATGGCGGCTATATTTTAGCTATACCGAAACCATTCCCGATCTGATTTCTTTTGATACCATAAATCCTATCTCAGAACGCTCATCGAAACCATATAATTTTCTTGGACAATTTCACCTCGAGGCACTCCCTACAGCCAATTCCGTACTTATAACTGCTATCGAGCTAATTTTTCGGTATTCTAAATTTATTGAAATTACGTGGTATCCTCATACGAACATGGGGTATTACACCCTAAGAGCCCAGAGAATGGTAGTATATATCGAGAATAAATAAGAATGGAAACAACACCAATTGGATACCTTTTGAGCTGAATATAGACAAAGAACTTCAGGGTTAAGTGTGCTTGACTTGGGGTAGCCCAAGGATGGGGTGACCCCTCTGAGAAGTTCGCGTAGGCCCATCAGGGTAAGTTGTCTTGAACCTTCCTATTACTCGATGAGGGTGTTACAAAAATGTATGTCAACAAAAGTTGATTAACTAAATATTTAAATGGGTGGATAAATAATATACACATTATAAATGGTTTTTAATCATTTTTTAGCAAGTAAGCCGGAAAGACTATGGAAAATCAATATAAAAGTGATCTTTTGGCTACATCTTGTGTAATTTCTTAGTGTGTATCGATTCTTGCATATTAAAAATTACTTACCTGCATATGTATATTCATCTATTTAATTGTGTCCACAACAAATTATTTATTAACTAAATATTTAATACACACATAATAATGCATTGAAAAACCCACATGATTAGCATTGAAAAACTCATGTATTGGAAATTTTATTATTAATTTTATAGTAATTAATGTAAATTTTGAGGGGAAAAACTCTTTGGCAAACTATCATACCTTTATATATATAAAGATAAAGTTTTACTTAATGGATAATTTTCTGTAATTTAATTAATATTTTAAGTGTCTATTCATATTCCTCATAAATAATATTTATTTTTGATTGATATATATATTAATTAAATATTTAATATTCACATAATAATGTATTGAAAAACCCATATTAACATTAAAAAACTCGTGTATTTAAAATTCATTATTAATTTTACAGTAATTAGTACTTATTATTTCAAAGTAATTAGAAAATTTAAATAATTAATGCAATAAATACTAAATGCAAATTATTAATATAAGTTTTGGGGGATTTTTTTTTTCACACTATCATACTTTTATATATATAAAAATTATATTATATAAAGATAAAATTTTATTTAATGGATAATTTTATGTGACTTAATTAATACTTTAAGTGTGTATTCATATTCCTCATAAATAGTATTTATTTTTGATTGATTGACGGATTAATTAAATATTTAATATTCACATAATAATGTATTGAAAAACTCTGTATTTAAAATTTATTATTAATTTTACAGTAATTAGTACTTATTATTTCAAAGCAATTAGAAAATTTAAATTATTAATGTAATAAGTACTAAATACAAATTAATAATGTAAGTTTTGGAGGAAATTTATTTTTCAGACTATCCTACTTTTATATATATAAGGATAATAATAATAATAATATAAAGATAAAAATAATTTAATTATTATTAATACAAGTTTTGGGGAGAAAAATTCTTTTACAGAATATCTTACTTTATTATGTGTATATTAACTAAATATTTAATATACACAAAAAAATGCATTGAAAAACCCATAATTAACATTGAAAAACTCATGTATTAGAAACTTCATTATTAATTTTATAGTAAGAGGCTGTTTGACTTAGCAGTTTGACCGTGTATAAGCCATTACAAGAGCTGATCCGCTGCTATGCATTTGATGGTTAAGTGTTTGACTGAGCATTTCTACTTATACACTACCCTACTGAAAAGCTGTTATAGTAGCGTTTAGCAAAAGCTGGTACCCCACAGTTTTGCCAGAAAACGTTGGTAAGTGTACCAAAATACCCATCATCTTTCCAGGACCTCTGCGCTACCATTACAGCCGTTGTGCTGTCGCCCCTCCTTCGTACCGCCATCGTTGTCGTCTAGCAGGTCGGTGCAAGTAGCCTCGTTCTAGATCTGAGTCGCGCCATCACTGATCCTTCTTCCAGATTCGTCGCCGCAAGCCGCTCGTCGCCGTTATCTCCAGCGACCTCCTTCTTCCAGCAACCTCCTCCTTCCATATCCGTCTATCCCCTCTGGTATATCTTGCAACCTCATTTTTCTTCTCATCAGTTTATATATATATATATATGTTGTGTATTATTTTCCTTTTCCTGTATTTATATGTATATTTTTTATATACAACTTATTTCATCAGTTGTATATATTTTTTTATTTACATATAAAAAAATATGTTGTGTATAAACTTGTAATTGTAAGTATTCTATTAATTAGAAATTAATTTATAATTTATTTGATCAAAAATAGTATTTTTATATTTTTTAATTATATTATTCAGTATCATGTCTATTTGTCAAGTTTTGATAGCTTATTAGCTTTTACAAACTAAACACATAACTAATAATTGACAGCTTAAAAGCATATATATCCAAACGCATTATCAACTTAAACACTATCTAATTTTTAAGTTAAAAGCTAAATCTCTTAAAAGCTATTTAAAAAACGCTAAGCCAAACAATCTCTAATTAATACTTTTAGTAATTAATGTAAGTTTTGGGGAAAAAAATTCTTTGTCAAACTATACTATTTATATATATATAAAGATTGTTTCTTCTATTTACAAATGTTCATTAAGCATGTTGCGTCATGCAATCAATAGTTAGTGAAAACTCGTAAGATAATACATTAATTATAGACAGGCAATAAAAAAAAATTTATGCTATTAGTGTTTTAAAAAATCGAAATATATAATAGTCTGTAAACTTATTTTTATAGTTATCCATTTTTCACGATAACTCTTATTTTTATTATATTACCAATAACTCTAACAAAGGGCTTTGTTTTCTAAAAAAAAAGAGTCTGAGCTTTGAGGAGGAAAAATTTGATATAATTTTGGAGAAGTAGGGAAGCTAAGATAATTTCAAAAATCAGAGGCTCGGATAACATAGATCAAAGACGAGGACGTTAACGTAATTAAGTAAAAGTTTCCCTTTCCTATATATAGGTATCAGGGTAAAATATTCTAGATCCTAACGGAGGAAAGAGTTTAGGGTTCTTCCCTTTGACGAAGAGGAAGATGACGACGAGGACGAGGACGAGGAGGGTGGTTCTTTCATTGTCTTTCAGAATTGCTCCCTCCTCTCTTTCAAGACATTTTTTTTAAGGGAAATTCTATTCGCAGTCATCATTTTACTTTTTGTAGCTATTTTTTAATATACCTAAAATAACCTTGAACAAAAATTCAATTTTATCCTTCATTTTATTCAATGTTCAACTACCCACATTACCCAACATCTGCCATCGTACTTTTTTCTCACCGGTCAAATTCTGTAATTAATTTCTTATTATTTTATGTTTGCCATTGTAAAGCTATTTTCTCATCACTATATCAGAGAGGTCACTCATTTCTATTGTTTCACGTCCACCATTACTCAATTATTTTCTCTCAACCAGTTAGAGTTAGCCATAGATTACTACAGTCAAATGTTGACGACGATATGGATAGAGTTTGACGAGGAAGATAACAACTACTAAAAAAAAAAAAAACACAAATCATTTGATGGACAAATAAATGAGTTTTGAGAGTTATAGTAATATCTGTATGTATGTATTGGTATCTATTGTAGGAAGTCGAGAAGTTAATTCGAGAAACTTCAAGATTCTCGAACCCTAATGTTTGGGGAAGTTGGGCTTCCCCGAATCCTAGAGTTCGAGAAAATTCATGTTTTTAGAACTCCAAGGTTCGACGAAGCTGGGCTTTCCCGAATCCTAGAGTTCGGGAAATTCCAACTTCCCCGAACCCTAGGATTTGGGGAAGCTAGGCTTTCCCGAACTCCAGAGTTCGGGAAACATGGTATGAAACAAAATTTATGAAAAAATATACATTTATTTTTTTAAGAAATTAAATTATTCAAATCCAATACTTAGATAAAAAAATTAAGTATAAAAAAATATGTTAATATAATTTCATAGAATATAAAATGTAAAAAAATAAAAGATGTGTTCCTCGAACCCATGAGTTCGGGGAATTATGGATTTCCCAAACCCATAAGTTCGGGAAATCCATAGATAGATAAAAAAAATTAAGTAAAAAAATTATATATTTGTTTTTTTAAAAAAATTAAATTATTCGAATCTAATACTTAAATAAAAAAATTAAGTATAAAAAAATATGTTAATATAAAATATGTTATATTAAAAAATATGTTAATACAATTATATAAAAAAAAAATAATAAAAGATATGTTCCCCGAACTCGTGAGTTCGAGGAATTATGGATTTCGGAACCCATGGGTTCGGGAAATCCATTATTAGATTAAAAAAATTAAGTAAAAAAATATGTATTTATTTTTTTTAAAAATTAAATTATTCAAGTGCAATACTTAAATAAAAAAATTAAGTATAAAAAAACATGTTAATTAGCACTATTTAATTAAAAATTAAGTTTTTTCAAATATTTGTATAAAAAATAAAATATAAAAAAATTAAAGATATAAGATTTGGGAACTATGAATTTTTCCATCTGTGCGTTGAAATCTTTGAACTTAAACTCGTTGTAAAATTGAAAATTTAAATTTATTACTTGGAAATTCCGATAAGACCAGATAACTCCGACGATAAACAAACAGCATGCGACATAATAGAGAAGGCGACAACGAGTAGAGAAGGTGATGTATGGGTTGTGGTTATGAGCGAGGTATGAGATATGTGAGGGAGAATAATTTTGGAATATAAGTGACTGCGAGAGTAATAAAAGTGGTTATTAATAATGATTATAATTTTTTTTTATATATAACTGTGGAGAGTAAAAATTTCACAAATAATACTATTGGTACACCTTTGTATACATCTTGGGTTATACAAAGGTGTACTAATGACAAAAATATCTCTCATAAAGCGTATGGAGAGGCACAGAATATTTTGATCATAATACTCTTTATATAACTTAAGATGTATGAAGCATGATTCAAATTTCACTGCCAATAGAATTTCCCCTTTTTTAACCCACTGAAAAAAGTGAAGCGAACTTTTCTACCAAATCTGTCCTTTTCCCTCCCATTTTTCCTTCCACAGCTGTTCTTCCTTCTTCAAATCTCCGCCGGTCAAGAATCTCTGCCGGTCGCAGTCGCCGTGGCAGCCGCCTGCTGCATCTTTTGGGCTCGCCGGCACCGCCTGTGTCAACCATCGACTCCTGTGTTGTCCGTCACGTCTGCCGCCATTGCCTCCGTCATGGACTGCTTCACCGCCTCTGGCGGCTACCTGCTTTGCCCGCTGCCACCTACCGCTTGTCACCATCTGCCACTACTGCTCCGCCCATTCACCCGAACTGGTCACAGTAAAGATCTTAGCAAGTTTTGTTTTATCTTTTATCATGTATTGTTGGACATGTATGTATCAATATAATTTTTGTTCATTCGGCTAGCATAATCTGATTGGGATGTCTACATGCAGGAAATGAAGTCGTTTCATATGGCCCTCTATGCCCAGCCATTGGAATTCATCGTGTTGTCGCACTCCTGTTTAAACAGCAATGCCTCCTTGGACTGTTGGAGAGGCTACTGTCTAGGGCACGCCACAGCACCCCAGCATTTGCAAGCGCGTACAACTTGGGAGCAGTGAACTAGCAGGCAGTGTATATGAGCGTTTCTGCTTGGTTTAGTGGTGTTGGAAAGATGTCTTGTAATACTCTTCATGTTCTAATAAAACTAATTGGCAGTGTTTTCGTTTTGCTGTGAATTTGATTTGAGATTCAGATGAAGATGGTTGTGTTGGATCCCCTTTATTAATGAACACAAGTACAATTAACGATAACATAGTACTATTGTTTGACTTAACTATTTGATCGCTTATAAGCTATATAAGTAACTTTAAAGTTATATAACTTTTGATGATAAAATGTTTGGCAAGAATTAACAGTTTTAAAGCTATATAAGTTTAAAACTGTTTTAATTAAATCACATGTTTTCATAAATTTATGTATATTATATAAAAGTGTTAATAATTTTTCAATCTTGTAACACTCCTCAACAAAATATTTAACTTATTTTTAATGAGTAGATCTTAAATTTTTAATTTTAATAATTCGGAGGAACCTTCCGGAGACAAAACATTTGACTTGTTTTAATTTTTAATTTTAATAATTTAATGTTAATTTTGATATGTTTTAATTTTTAATAATTTCTTAACATGCTTTTTATACATAGATTTTCTTACTATTTATTTTGTTTTGTTATTTTTTATTTTTTATTCTCATTTTTAAATTTATAGAAATAAAAAGAATATTGTTTTATTTTTATTTCTATTTTAGAAAATTTTGAAAATCTTTCAGAATATTTTGTAAGATTCTGAAATCTTTGCGAGATTGTGGAATATTTGGGAATGCTTTATTATAAAGGGCATGTGGTGTTGGGTTGAGTTGCAATTAGGACTAGGCTTGAAAATGTTTAGGCATTAGGGTTTGAGAATGGTTGAAAGATACGATCGACGGCTTGCTTCCGACGAGGGGGTCTCGCTCCGGCGAAACCCTCGTCTCCAACTCCAATGGCTCCGACGAATTCCTGGTATGTAGATTCCGACTCTAGCTAGCCTATTCTTTCATACAAATAACCCTTGCGTGTAGATTTTGGCTTTCCATAATTTCATTCAATTTGCTTGAATGGTTTGATACAGATTTCGAGCAGAAGAAGGAGCTGATTATTTCTAAACATTGAATCAATAATTTACCACAAAATTGCGTCGGATACCAGCGAGGCAGGCAGGGCATGGCCAAGTATGGCGAAGGCCAACATGAACCTGCCGGCGAGGTATCCGGTAGCTATGGAGTCTACCAGCGGCAGGCGCACTTCAACCGTTGAGGTCACGTCGTCGCACGGGTGGTAGAACTTGAGGTAGGAGAGGAACGGCAACGGGTCACGTGAATTGTTGGACCGGGGACATACCTGGAGAACGTGGACGGCGAGTGGAAGAACGACGGCTTCGGTGTCCACGGATGGCTGAAAATTCTGTGATCACGTTTCTGGGTCTTATGGGGGAGCGTCTGCGGGGGAAGAAGCCCGTTGTCCCCATTTTGGATTTGACTCTTCACCTCACAATCAGCCAGCTGATGCCAGGGTCAAGGCTCAGCCTTCAAGGACGCTATTGAAGGACGCTATTGGGGTTGGGCAATGTACGGGAAATTTGGCTATGCTTTACGTGGGTAGTAAGATCTTTTGAAGAGGCATGAATTTTTATCTTGTGTTTGTGCTAGACCCTAATGGCAACAAACCGGTTATGGGCATTGAGTGAGACCTGAGAGTGGTTGGTATGTCTTAACTTTTTGATTGGCCATGAATGGGAAATTTGTATCTGTGCTCTATTTGGGTTGGGAATATGGAAGCTTTTGAAGATCCATGAATCGTATTTTGTGTTTGTATTGATATACGATACCGATGGCTTCAAACTGCCAAATTTCAAATGTTTTGGTATTTACCATCTTTTTGGCTGTTTGTAATCTCCCCTTTCCTTTTCAGCCAGAACACCCCTGTGCAGGATGTTTTGAAACTTACTCAGCATGACTGGTGGTTATTTTAAATGGAAAGAGTAGAAGCTGGTAGAGAGGATACTTATTCTGTTTGATGAATCACTACTTGCGTCGAGGTTTCTGTTTTACAGACAGCTTCGGTGCTGCCCCTTGCTTCAAATTAAAATGCAGGCAAGTTCAATGCAAAATTTTTATGTCTATTATCAAATTTGGCTAATTAGATGTTACATCCACATTGTGGATTTGCACATATGAATAATGTGATTTGGTCATATTTGTGGCAGGTTGTCTCACAATTTTTTTTTTTTTTTTTTTTTCCAGGGCACAAAATTGTCTGTTTGATCCGAGAAAGAAAAAAGCAAATCTAAGTATTTGGATTTGAGTTACACTTTTAGCCAGCCAGACCTGTTGGCTATTGATTCATAATTCATGATTAACTGATAAACTTTAACAAAAAACTTGATTTATATCATTCTTGGTTTATTATTTTATTTTATTTTATTTTTTTGTCAGCATCTAGTTGATACTCTGTACCTTTAAGCAGTGATGTATGGATATGCCACTGGGTTGATAGAAGGTAGGGCAAGTTAGCAAGTGCAAAATTATGGCTCTTCTGTTGGCAGTCCTATTCTACATAGACACACACACAAACACACAAATACAACTTACCTTATAATACTTGCATTTCATATTTATACAGATAAATGGTTTTATTTCTGAAGCATTTTGAATACATAAATTTTGGCAAATCTACCATCTAATGGACTTCTCTTGAGCTGCATCACCACCTTCCCTAGCCCTGGTGACCTCCAATGGCCTACCTTTCTTCTTCCCCAACTCAGACAGTTCCCTGGTATAGCTTTGCACTTCACAGGCCCTTTTTGATTTTTTTCCCTGATTGGATGAGACCCCTTCGCTGATTCCACAACTTCGTTGAGTGCCTAATTGTTGTGCCTTTTATGCAGCTCCTCCACCACTCTCTCCCTCTCATTCTGGAGCAAGGAGAGGTTCTATACGGAGCTCTGGTGTGACCTCCAGTAACACTGATTTCCTTTAGCACTTTCTATTCATATCCTTTGATTATCTTTGGCACAAATAGACATTTCTATTTACCTTTGACCCTGATTAGTTATGGCGCAAA